>NC_058413.1:75046027-75059680 GCF_002201575.2 Neomonachus schauinslandi | reverse complement strand
CTTCATCTAAAACTAATGATGTAATGTATGGGGATTAACATAAGAATTAAAAAAAAAACACACACACACAAAAAAATATTGCTTAAATAAAACATTAAGTATACATTAAAAAAAAACAGGTAAAATTGGCAAAAATTTATCCATTTAAAGCATTCTTCTTCACAGTTTAAAATGAGGTAAAGCCAGCACAGTTGGCCTTTGGAAAATCTGTCTTCCTTTAGATAAAAAAGTTAATTCACTTTTCTAAGCCTGCTATTTTTTCTTGTTTGCATTCTTTTATTTCCCTATCTTTTTTCCCCTCACATATCAGCTCCCTAAGTAGCAAAACTTTCTTTGTCACTAAAAGGATTAATGGGTCAATATTATCTCTTTTGGTACACACATGATTCTCTATCTGCAAAACACATTATAATCATTTAGGAATCTTTCCTCCCACTTCCAATGCAGTGTGGCTCAGCATTACTTTCACTATTTTATACATGACAAAATCGACCCAGAGAGGAATTTACACAAGATTTCAAAGCAAATTAGCAGCAAATTAGTAGTCTGAGAAATAACCTTCTATCCTTTTCTTGGAGGCTACATCATGACACCACCATCATTTGGACACAAAGCTCTTTTATTATAATAGAATGTTTTCAAATTTCAAAATGTGTGGAGTTCATAATGCCTGGGTTCTAAAAAATAGAAGCAAATATAGGAGATTATTTATATTTTGGCTTCAAAACAGTCCTCCAGGTACAAATGATAATCTTCTATCAAAGGTGTGTCTCAAGATCTATGGAGCAGGGACTATGTCTGTCATGGTGATCTGTATACCCTAAGTATGCAACACAGTGTCTGAGTATAGCTATTTTTCCACAAATATTGGTTGAATATATACAGTGACAAATTAAAGAATAAATAAACTGTGAGCAACCCTACTGATCTTCAGTAGTTAGGGTTTCCCTCACTTTTTTGAAAAGCATGGGGTCTATGACCCTATTTCCCACCTCATTTCCACATTTTACACTCCCAATCATTCCTTCCTGTTTCAATCCAATTTCCATCTTCTCCACATTCCCCTTCCCTACCATGCAGGACTGAAAAATAACAAACTCTTTCCCAATTATGTTTTTTCATCTGTATTAAGTGATTTCTCACTTTGAAATTTCTAAGATCTTAGATCAGGAGACATTACTGACATTGAGTGGAAATCCAAAGTCACCATTTTAGATTGAATGATTTAGATTTCAAAAGAAAAATACAGGAAAAGAATAGGTTATTTGGAGTGACTAAACACTTCCCTACGGGTAATAGTACCATTTCCTAAGAAAGTCATGCAGAAAACTAAGAAAAGGAGAAGACAAAGGAGAAACTGGGGACCACTCAGGAGAAGATGTAATTTGTAAAAAGACTAACTCCTTAGATGTTTTCTCTTTGAAGTCTTGGGCAAAGGATCATGTTTTATATACCTTTGACTGTTTTGATGTCATATTGTAATTCCCTTTTGAAATTATTGCAAGTCTTCAGTAAAGAATTTCAAATACTCTTACACAGTCTACTACAATAGTCCCAGTACACCCAAAGGGAGAAGGTTGTAAATGGGAAAGGAATACTTTTCCCTCCCCCATCTTCACACTGACTCCAGTGGGGGACAGACATCATTCCCATAGACTTCTGGGAAGATGGCCAAGTAGGAGGCTCCTAAGATCACTTTGTCCCAGAGACATGCCTAGACAACAGCCACATCAGTGCAGCTAACCCAGAAAACAACCAAGATACTGGCAGAACAGACTTTCCACAGTTAATTGTAGAGAGGAGGCCACATCAAAAAGTTAGGAGGGGTGGAGATACAGTCGGGAATCAAAATTCTGGCAAGACTAGCCATAAATGGGAGGGACAAAACAAGAATGAAGGGAGAGTACCAGACCCCAAATCAGTCCCCATACACTTAGGGGACCTACACTGGAAAGATAAGTCCCCATAACATTTGGCTTTGAAAACCAGTGTGTCTTAACGTCTCAAGTTTTTACAGCCAGCAGGGATTAAATCCAGGTACTTTAAAAATCATCAGGTCTAGCTCTGGCAAAACTAGAGGGCAATAGAAAACTAAGTCCCCACTCTTAAAAAGATACCATAACAAACAACCCCACAGAGATATAGCGGAGAAGCAACAGCTTGAAAAGCACCTGGAGTATATGTGAGATTTATTTACTAATCTCAGAACATGTACTGGAGAGGCAGGGATTTTTGGAGACTTCTCCAAGAACAAAAGAACTGGCAGGTGCCATTTCTCTCCTCACCAAGTCTAGATAGCTGGATACTTGCAGGAACTAGTGAGAATACTCCACCTATCTTGCTAACAGTACACACCCCACCCCTTTGGATCAGCCCCATCCAATCTGCCCTGCTCAGAAAGAGTCCCTGCAAAGCAGTTCCTCATCTCATCCTGCAAGCAGCCCTGGCAAGGATGGGCACCACTCCAAAATGACTACTCTCCAGGGGAAAGGGGAAAATAACCACACACCAGTTCAACTGCAGCCCGAGCAACTAAGTCTTATAACTGGCAGTACAGAGAGAATGCCAAGCCTATCAGTGCATCAGCAGCCACTGACTGCCAGCCTCACCTACCAACAAAAATATCTTGGGAGCAGCGCAGAGAGAGAGCTCTATATCTGGGGTCACTGCAGCCCTGGCAGACAGAATAGGGGCAGGCATCTAAACTGCTGGCCTTGCCCACCAATGAAAGCCTTTCGAGGTACAATGTGGGGAGAGTACCCTGCAATTTGGTGTGACCACAGCAACCAGCAAGTGGGCTGAGGGTAGGCATCTGGTCTGACTACCGACATCACCCAACTACAAGTTCATTGTGGCCCCAGACTATCCCTTTAATAGTACAGGGACCAAACCTGGTCCACAATAGGCAAAGTGGGCTACTGCAGCTGACTAGACTAAAGACAAACATAGCTTAGCCATAACGGTAGTGTGAACACAGTCCACATAGGAGACACAAAGCACCTGGTTCTGGTGAACAGAGGACATTGTGCTACAGAGCATGACAGGACCTCTCTTTAATAAAGCCATTACCTTTCAAGATCAGGAGATGTTGCTGACTTTCTTAATATATAGAAACAAACACATAGAGTTAGCTAGAATGATGAGATAGAGGAGTATGTCTCAATTGAAAGAACAGGACAAAACCGCAGCAAAAGAGCTAAATGAAACAGAAACAAGCAATATGCCAAATAAAGAATTCAAATGGTCAATAAAGATACTTACTAGACTTGAGGAAAGAGTGGAGGATCTCAGTGAGACTTTCAACAAAGAGGTAGAAAATATTTTAAAAATCCAAGATGAAGAACTCAACAACTGAAATTAAAAGAGAGAATCAATAGCAGATTCTGGAGAGAATCAATAGTAGATTAGAGGAGACATAAGAACAGATCAGTGAGCTGGAAGACTGAGTATTGGAAAGCAACCTGGCTGAACAGCAAATATATATATATATACTATGTGTATATAGTATATATATTAAGAATGGGTTAAGGGAACCCAGTGACATCATCAAGCATAACATTCATATTATAGGGTCCCAGAAGGAGAAGGGAGAGAAAGGGGGCAGAAAATTTATTTGAAGAAATAATAGCTGTAACTTTTCCTAATATGAGGAAAGAATTAGACATCCAGATCCATGAGGCACACAGACCCCGCCCCCAAAATCAACCCAAGGAGCTCCAACCAAGACACATAATTAAAATGGCAAAAACTAGTGATAAAGAGAGAATTTTTAAAGCATCAAGAGAAAAGAAAACAGCTACATACAAGGGAAACCCCATAAGTCTATCAGCTGATTTTTCAGCAGAAACTTTGCAGGCCAGAAGAAAGTGTCCTGATATATTCAAAATCCTTAAAGGAAAAATGTACAATGAAGAAAACTCTATCCAAGAAAGCTATCATTTGGGAATAGAAGGAGAGATATAGTTTCCCAGAAAAACAAAAGTGAAAAGATTTTATTAACACTAAACCATCCTTATAAGAAATTTTAGGGGAATTCATTGAGTGGAAAGAAAAGGCCATAATTAGGAGTAAGCAATTTACAAAAGAAAAAATTTCACAGGTAAATATGAACATAATAAAAGTAATAGATTATTCACTTATAAACCAGTATGGAGGTTAAAGCACAAAAGCAGTAAAATCAATTATATCTATAAAAATCAGTAAATAGATTCACAAAATAAAAGGATGTAAAGTATGACATCATATACATAAAACATGGAGGGGGCATAAAATTTTAATGATTTTAGAATGGGCTCAACTTAAGCAACCATCAACTTAATATAGGCTTATACATGCATAATATGTTATTTACAAACTGAATTATAACCACAAATCAAAAATCTGTAATAGATGCACAAAAAAGTGACTCAGACACTGTTTCATTATATGTCAAGGGTTGATTTGTTAGGTCCATGTTTTTATGTGCATATGAATCAGTTTAATAATAAGAAAAAATTTACTAAAACTTTTTATTCTTTCAATTATCCTTCAGATTAGCTCATAACCCCAAATAACCCTCCCAATTCTTTATATTGGATATATCAATCAGTTATTGCAACAATTATGCTGCAAAACAAATTACCTTAACACAGTGACATAAAAAAAACTAAGCAATTTTCCCTCACAGGTCTGCAGGTCAGCTGGGCTTTGACTTTTCTAAACTGGGCTTAGAAAGCTTGGCTCCAGGCTGTGGTATGGGTCCTGGTCTGTTCCATGTTTGTCATCTTCCTTTGACCAGTGGCTGCCCAAGTCATATTCTCTTTTGGTGAAAGTCAGAAGCTCAAGAGGGAGAGCAAGCCCAACCATACAAATCCTTTCAAGCCTCCAGGAAAGTTGCCATCTCTAACATACTTTAACCAAAACAGTATTATGGCAAGCCCAATGGCAAGAAAGCAGAGAAGAATACTCTTTCCATAAAGTGAATATTTTCTAATCAATATTTAATATACCACAGTGAGGAAAGAATTTATCACTGGAAATAAATGTGTTACAAGCTCAATAAGTGAGGAGAGGTGGAACTGCAGGAAAAGGATCTTTAAAATGTGGGAAAGCATTTTTTCCTTAAAAGGGGCATACCTCCCTTTAGAAAAGTCCAAGAGCATTTAAAGATTATAGTAAACAGTAAGTGAAATAAAAGTTGCATTAATTCATTTAATGAGCACCCTACGATGTGTCAAGCACTTCACCAGGCACTGAAGAAAGAAAGAGGAAGAGTACAGGAACTTCTCTATGAAGTTGACAGAACACACAGGAGCAGTGAATTGTTATTTAATATATGGAGACTGCAATGGCAAATAGCACATCACAAAGAGTGAGTGAGAGCAAGTGGAAGCATCAACATTAGTTATACAAGGGTTCTCATGGCAGAATCAGGAGTCAAGGACACACACCTTTGCAATATGAGAGGCATGAGGGACATGGAATATGGTATTTATTACTGCAAGGACTTTCCACACAGAGGTCTTGGAGCCACAGAGGAAACTGAGACTAAGTTCCAGGAGACTGTCGTATGAGACCCTATTTCAATTCCAGCTTGGGAACAATAAAAACAGCTGTATTTATCTTAGTTTATATCCAGAAAATACATTATTTCAAATTACTGACTTGAAGGAAAATTGTTGAGGCATATTTCAGAGCAGCCTTTTTGGATAAAATGACAACAGAATAATTTTGTTTTATCCATAGATAAACAGGTGGAAACATGGCATCAAGCTATTTTTTTTCCTAGACATAGTATGAGTTTGCTGTGAATGAACTCTGAGGCTCCTTTCTTGGATCCTATGTAATAATAGCTTTGTCATTGTCTTAGTCATCAACATCATGACTGCTGACATTTTTCTGAGTAGCAGATATTGTATTAAGTGTCTGACCTGGGGCGCCTGGGTGGCTCAGTTAGTTAAGCGACTGCCTTCGGCTCAGGTCATGATCCTGGAGTCCCTGGATCGAGTCCCGCATCGGGCTCCCTGCTCGGCAGGGGGTCTGCTTCTCCCTCTGACCCTCCCCCCCCTCATGTGCTCTCTCTCATTCTCTCTCTCAAATAAATAAATAAAATCTTTAAAAAAAAAGTGTCTGACCTGTATTAGCTCATTAAACTCCAACCATATGAAATATGTATTATTAATTCCCTTTAATGAAGGAATTCTGTGTCAGAATAACTTGTCTAAGATCAGGCAACTAGTAAATGGGAAAGCCAAACTTTAAACTCAGGTGTAGTCTGATGTCAAAACATCAGCATTAAAATGATTTATTACACATTTTCCAGATATATCATACAAGTATTACTTGGATTTGGGTTATAACTAGGAGGTACCATGACTGAAGCATCAAATCAAGTTTCGATTAAATCTGTAGAACACTTCAGTGAGGAGAGGTGAGAGTTAATGTGCTCTCTAAATTTAACAATTTAATAGAGATTTTTTTCAGACTATTAAATGGAAAATGAAGCTCATAGTATGAGAGTTGTCTTTCATTGATCAAATAATGTGTTGTGATGATTTACACAGGTGCTACCATAAGCTTTAGTGCACAATAAAAGCCCAGTTGACATTATATTGAACAGCTCACTCTGACAGTCTCAATAATAAGAATTTCCCAGCCCCTTCATTGATAAGAGATGTGAGAATAAATTGAAAGGGGACAAAACTTTAATATAATACAAAGAAAATAAAGAAATGCTGCCCAAATATATATAATAAGGATTCTACGAAGCAGGATTTTGTTATCTGAATAGTAAGGCAATAGAAAAAAATCTTTTTAGAAAATGATCTTTGATTCTTGCTCAAAAGAAGGAAATGAAAGAAATCTGCCTGTCTTTTTGGCAGATCCTTCTAGTCTTGTTAAATATATGACAAATTTAATAATTTATGTCCAACATAAGAAGGTGCTGGTTTCAGTAGTAAAACCTTAACCAATTTTACTCCAGCAGCAAACACTTAACATATTTACTCCAAAAATACTATGAGTAAATTACAAAAAAAATAATAAGCACACATCTTAAATCAAATGTTTAAAAGTTATAAGAAAATGTCAGGAATAAAATATACTCATAATTCTGTTGTTTACCATTTGCCTTCTTTCTAAAAAATATTCCTTTATAAAATTCCTTTATTAGTTTTGTTAGTACAGGCATATCTGTTCCTTGAACTTCTGAGATGGTTTTTCCCCTGCTGCATTCAAATTAGCATATTTTCTGATTTTAATCCTTACCATGCTCTTCCTCTTGCTTCTCTCAAATCTGATAGTTCCTTATAGGACACTCACCAATAACTATATCTTCCTTTGCACACTTTTTCATCCACAGATTTTCTCAGTGCCATTTTTTTCTGGGAAATCTGGATCAATTGCACTATCATCTATATCAGTTATCAAAAAAATATTTTCTATATTCTTTTTTTCTTTTGTCTATGGAGTTTCTTGACCTAAATAACTTAAAATCACTTTAAGGTGAAAATCTTTTTCTCATCACTACACTTCTTCCCACAAACAAGTTATCCACAACAATAGTAAAATGACTCTGGTCATTTATACAACCATAGTGTTTTAGGTTCGTCATTTATAACCTTCAATAGTAATCAAAACTCTCTCACTAGCAAGTGAAGGAAGCTCAACTCAAACTATCTTAATAAAAAAAAAATGTGTTTTATTGTTTAACTGAGACATCCAGAGGTGGAACTGGCCTCAGGCAAATTTGGAACTAGAGATTAAAAGATGTCATAATACATATTTCTCTTACTCTCGTTCTCTTTCTCTCCCTGTCTCTATTTTAAGCTTGTTTCCCTCTTTATGTTAGAAGTGTTTGCTGTGACTACAGACTTCATTTATGAAGCTAATGAGGATGGTCACTGGCAGTTCCTCATTTTTAATATCTAGCTTCCAACTACAACAAAAAGATAGAGGTTTTTGTTTTGTAACTATTATTCATTTAACATCTATATACCAATACAAATACTAATACCAAGGAAGGTCTCTGATAAGTCAGCTGGGTCAGTGACACATATTGGCTATTCACCATTCACTATTGCCAAAGGCATAAGATATTATGATTGGTCAATCCTAGGATCCATGTCTGGTAGAGAGGGAGGACATACCACTTTAATTGACATCTCACTGGAAGGAGCTTGTGCACACACCTGTGCCCAGCTTTGATGGCTATAGCCTGAGGAATGGGCCACAGATTACCTGGCTTTCATAGCCAATAAGAATTCAATTCATGAGTACCACAGTAATGTAGCAAAAGCAAGCAATTATTAACTAGTTACTCCCCTAGAGAGAAAGCAAGAACATGCATTGCCCAGTCTTTCCCTGAAGAAAAACACTTTCCCTGGCTTATCTGCATATTTTTAAACTTGCTGCCTGAGGACAAGAGATCTAATCAGCTTGAATCAAGGTGCTGACTGTAATCATCTTTTGGACAATGATGTGTCTTGGCACACCCTCTGTTACTGGGAGTAACTAAAATCAAAGGAGGCAGGGGCGCCTGGGTGGCTCATTCGGTTAAGCGTCTGCCTTCTGCTCAGGTCATGGTCCCGGGGTCCTGGGATCGAGCCCCGCATCGGGCTCCCTGCTCAGCGGGAAGCCTGCTTCTCCCTTTCCTACTCCCCCTGCATGTGCGCTCTTTCCCTCTCTCTCTCTCACTGTCAAATAAATAAATAAAATCTTTAAAAGAAATTAAAAAATAAAAAATAAAATCAAATCAAAGGAGGCAGTTTGGACAATCATGAAGGTTAGAGAAACAATAAGGAGCACAAGCTGGGGTGACTGATGAGGTCACTCTGTCAAGACTGGGAGGGGTAGCTGTTTTATCTATTGCACAGAAGCCAGCACAGAGAGTCAAGATTAATGAAGAAATGAGTATGTTTGAAACAAAAGAACACAGTACATATCCAGAAACCAAGCTTAATGAAATAGAGTTAAGTGATATAACTGAAAGAGATTTCAAAATAATGATGATAAAGATACTCACCAAGTCAGGAGAGCGATGTATGAACAAAGCAAGATTTCAACAAAGAGATAGAAAATACAAAAAACAACATACAGAAATCACAGAGCTGAAAAATACAACAACTGAATTAAAAAATTCCATAGAGGATTTGAACAGCAGACTAGATAAAGTGAAAGAAAGGACCAGAGAACCTAAATATAGGGCAGTGGAATACACTGAGAGAAGCAAAAAGAAAAAAAAGAATTAAAGACTGAAGATAGCTCAAAGGATTCATAGGACAATATCAAGTAGGTCAATATATGCATTATAGAAGACCCAGAAGCCAAAGAGAGAAAAGGACAGAAAGCTTATTCAGAGAAATAATGGCTGAAAACTTCCCTAACCTAAGGAAAGAAACAGATATCCAGATCCAGGAAGTCCAAAAATTCCCAAATAAGAAGAATCCAAAGAGAAACATTAAAATTAAATTGTCAAAAATTTAAAAAATTAAATTGTCCAAATTTAAAGACAGGGAGAGAATCTTAAAAGAAGCAAAAGAACAACTTATTATATATAAGGAAATCCCCATTGACCATCAGCAGATTTTTTAGTAGAAAATTTTCAGGCTAGAAGAAATTTATCATGATAAATTCAAAGTACTTTAAAACACACACACACACACACACACACACACACACACACACACAAAACCCTGCCAACAAAGAATACTTTACCTAGCAAAGTTGTCCTTCAGAACTGAGAGTTTTCCAGACAAACAAAATCTGGAAGAGATCATTACCACTAGACCAGCCTAGAAAGAAATGTTAAAGGAGTTCTTCAAGATGTAACAAAGGATGCTAGTTATCAACAAGAAAATATGAAAGTATAAAATTCACTGGTAAAGATAAATATACAGTTAAATTTCGAATACTCTAATAGGTAATGGTGATGGGTATATATAATTATAACTCTAGTATGAAGGTTAAAAGACAAAAGTATTAAAAATAACAATAATTAATATAATGTGTTAATGGATACTCAATGTAAAAAAGATGTAAATTGTAGCCAAACTGTGGAAAGAGCCGAGATGCCCTTCAACAGATGAATGGATAAAGAAGATGTGGTCCATATATACAATGGAATATTACTCGGCCATCAGAAAAGATGAATACCCAACTTTTACATCAACATGGATGTGACTGGAGGAGATTATGCTAAGTGAAATAAGTCAAGGAGAGAATGTCAATTATCATATGGTTTCACTTATTTGTGGAACATAAGGAATAACATGGAGGACATTAGGAGAAGGAAGGGAAAAATGGGAGGGGGGGGAATTGGAGGGAGAGATGAACCATGACAGACTATGGACCTGAGAAACAAACAGGGTTTTAGAGGGGAGGGGGGAGGTGGGATTGGTTAGCCCGGTGATAGGTATTAAGGAGGGCACATACTGCATGAAGCACTGGGTGTTATACGAAAACAATGGATCGTGGATCACTACATCAAAAACTAATGATGTATTGTATGGTGATTAACATAACATAATAAAAAATTTTTAAAAAAGATGTAAATTGTGACATCAAAAACAAAATATGGGAGGGGGAGTGTAAAAATAAAGAGCTTTTGTATGCATTCAAAGTAAAGCTGTTATTAACTTAAAATAAACTGTTATATTTTATTTGGCCTCATGTTATTAACCACAGGGCAAAAGCCTATAATAGATACACAAAAGATAAAGAAAAAGGGATCAAAGCATACCACTACAGACTCATTAAGTCACAAAGGAAAAGAAAAGGAGAGGAAGAAAGGAATAGGGGAATTACAAAACAATTAGAAAAAAATCAAGGCAATAGTAAATCCATAACTATCAATAAAAATGTAAATGGACTAAATTATGTTTTTAATAAAACATAGAGTGGCTGATGGATTTAAAAAAAGACAAAGCTATATGTTGCCTTTAAGAGACTCACTTAAGCTTTAAGTACACACAGAGATTGAAAGTAAAGAGATGGAAAAAGATATGTCATGTAAATGGAAATAGAAAGGGAGCAGAAGTAGCTATACTTAGGCAAAACAGAGTTCAAGCTAAAGACTATAACAAGAGAAAAAGAAAGTCATTATATAATGAAAAAGGACTTAATTCATCGAAGTTAAAATATTTTTAAGTATTTATGCATCCGTATAGGAGCACCTAAATATATAAAACAAATATTGCTAGAACTGAAAGGGGAAACATAGAGCAATACAATAATAGGGGACTTCAAAACCCCACTTTCAATAGTGGATAGATCATCCAGACAGAAAATCAATAAGGGAACAATGACAAGAAACACAGAAAAACAGATGGATTTAACAGATATATATAGAACATTCCATCCATCAGCAGCAAAATGCACATTTTTTTTTTAAGGGCACATGAAATATTCTGCGACATAGATCTTTGTTAGGCCAAAAAACAAGTCTTAATAGATTTAAGAAGATTGAAATCATATCAACGTTTTATCTGACCACAATGGTAAGAAATTGGAAATCAGTTAGAAGAAGAAAACTAGAAAACTCACAAGTGCATGTAGATTAAATAACATGCTCCTGAAAAACCAATGGGTGAAAAGGAAATCAAAAGAGAAATAAAAAAATAACTTGAGAAAATAAAAATGGAAACACAACATACCAAAAGCTATGGAATGCATCAAAAGCAGTGCTAAGGCAGAGAGTTATAGGGATAAACATCAATATTGAGAAAAAAAATCAAGCCCAAGAAACAAGTTATCTTTACACCTCAAGGAACTAGGAAAAGAAGAACAACCTAGCCTAAATTTAGCAGAAAAGAAGAAATAGCCAAGATCAAAGTGGAAATAAAGGGAATAGATAAAAAGATAATAGAAAATATCAATGAAACTAAAAGTTGTTTTTTTTAAAAAAAAAGATAAACAGAATAGACAACACTTCAGCTAGACTCACTGAGAAAAAAGAGAGAGAACTTAAATAAATAAAATTATAAGTGAATTATGACCTTGAAAAAGAAAAGCAAAGTTGAAGGCATCACAATTCCAGACATCAATTCATGTTAAAAAGCTATAGTGGGGGGGGGGGCGGAGGAGTAGGAGACCTGGATTTCGTCTCCTCAAAGTAATTCAGCTGGATAGAGATCAAACAATTCTGAACACCTACAAACTCAACAGGAGATCAAAGAAAAGAATAGCAACAACTCTCTCATCAGAAAAGCGACCACTTTCTGGAAGGTAGGACGTGCGGAGAAGTGAATCCGAGGCGATATTCGGGAGGATAGACGGCGGGGGAGGGGTCTCCGTCCACCGCTTCTGGCAAGTGATAGAGCCGTGGAGCACAAAATCGGAACGTTTAAAAGTCTGCTCCGCCGAGGGACGTCACTCTGGTGGCTAAGCGGGGGGTGGAACCCTCCGGGACAGTGTGGTCTCAGGACCCTCGGGGTCACAGAAAGACCAGGGCTGCCTGAGTGCAGCAGAGCTCCCAGGTAACAGAGCAGGGAAGCCGGCTGCAGAGGTGGAGCCCGGGCGCGGGCTCTCAGCTCTGGGTTGCGATAAACCGGGATCCGCGGCACTGTCAGGCCACTGCTCCTCCAGCAGGACGCAACAAGCGGCAGATCCGGGGGGACTCCCTTTCCTCCCTCCTCCCCAGGAGAAGCCACGCGGGAGTGCAACGAAGGGATCTGCTGGGTTTGGAGACTCCACCCGGGGTCGGGTGGCAGAGATAGAAACGTGCGGTCACAGGCCGGGTGAGCACGGAGTGCGGCCAGAGACCAGGGAGATGGGAGTGACTGAGGCTTTTCTCTGGGGGTGCACTGAGGAGCAGGGCCCCGAGTTCTTGGCTCCTCCAGGGCGGAGATTGGGAGGCCGCAATTTTCACTCTCTGCCTTCAAAGCTGTACAGAAAGCTCGCAGGGAACAAAAGCCCCGGAGAGCAAACCCGAGCAGATTACTTAGCCCCGACCCAGCAAGGGCGGGGCAATTCCGCCTCCAGCAAAGACATTTGGAAACCACGGCAACAGGCCCCTCCCCCAGAAGATCACCGAGAACAGCCAGCCAAGACCAAGTTTACCTATCAATGAGAATGGCAGAACTCCAGCGCTAGAGGAATACTGCACATAGAATTCACGGCTTTTTTACCATGATTCTTTCGTCTTTTAAAGTTAATTTTAATTTTTTAACTGTCTTTTTTTCTTTTTACTTTTTTTTTTGAATTTTTCTTTTTCCCTATTTTAACCAACATCTTATGAATCCCTTTTTTTAAAAACGTTTTATTTTTCATTTCTAGAGTCATATTCTATCCCTTCATAGTAGTTACCCATAATTTTGGCATATATATATAAGTTGTTCTCTCTTTAAAATTTTGAGATAGTTTCTTCTAACAGATCAAAATATACCCTATATTTCTAGTATATGGTTTTTTCTACTCTGCCTGATCACATTCTCTCCCTTTTTTTTTCTTTTTTCTTTTTTTAAATCCTCTTCTTTCTTTTTTCAAACAACTTCTTATCATTCCTTTTATAAAATTTTTTATAATTTTCATCTTTACAGTCATATTCCATCCCTTCATCATATCAACCCTTATTTTTGTACATATATAAGTTTTTCTTTCTTTAAAATTTTGGGAGGCACTTTCTTCCAACAGACCAAAATACACCCCAAATCTAGTGTGTGGCACTGATCTATATAC
>NC_058413.1:74950215-75046017 GCF_002201575.2 Neomonachus schauinslandi | reverse complement strand
CCCAAATCTAGTGTGTGGCACTGATCTATATACCAGCCTGATCATATTTGATCACATTCTGGTTTTTCTTGTTGTTGTTGTTTTGTTTTGTTTGTTTTTGTTCGTTTTTATCTTTATCTTTTTCTTTTTCTTTTATTCTTTTTCTTTTTTCTCTCTTTCCCTTTCTTTTCCCACTGCTTCAGGTCCTTTCTGATTTCTTTACAGTATATTCTCTGGGGACGTTCTTACTCTGCTAGCATTTTGTTCTCTCATTAATCTATTCTCCTCTGCACAAAATGATAAGATGGAAAAAATCACCTCAACAAAAAGAACAAAAGGTAGTACTGACTGCCAGGGACCTACTCAATACAGACATTAGTACAATGTCAGATCTAGAGTTCAGAATCATCACTTTAAAGATACTAGCTGGGCTTAAAAAAAATATGGAAGTTATTAGAGAAACCCTTTCTGGAGAAGTAAAAGAACTAAAATCTAACCAGGTAGAAATCAAAAAGACTATTAATGAGGTGCAATCAAATATGGGGGTGCTAACTGCTAGGATAAATGAGGCAGAAGAGAGAATCAGTGATATAGAAGACCAAATGATGGAAAATGAAGAAGCTGAGACAAAGAGAGATAAACAACTACTGGATCACGAGGGCAGAATTCGAGAGATAAGCGATACCATAAGACAAAACAACATTAGAATAATTGGGATCCCAGAAGAAGAAGAAAGAGAGAGAGGGTCAGAAGGTATAATGGAGCAAATTATAGCAGAGAACTTCCCTAATTTAGGGAAGGAAACAGGCATCAAAATCCAGGAGGCACAGAGAACCCCTCTCAAATCAATAAAAAGAGGTCAACACCCCGACATCTAATAGTAAAACTTACGAGTCTCAGAGACAAAGAGAAAATCCTGAAAGCAGCTCGGGAGAAGAGATATGTAACCTACAAGGGTAGAAACATTAGATTGGCAACAGACCTATCCACAGAGACCTGGCAGGCCAGAAAGGACTGGCAGGATAGATTCAGAGCACTAAATGAAAAAAATATGCAGCCAAGAATACTATATCCAGCTAGGCTGTCATTGAAAATTGAAGGAGCGAGAAAAAGCTTCCAGGACAAACAAAAACTAAAGGAATTTGCAAACAAAAAACCAGCCCTACAGGAAATCTTGAAAGGGGTCCTCTAAGCAAAGAGAGAGCCTAAAAGCAACATAGACCAGAAAGGAACACAGACAATATACGGTAACAGTCACCTTACAGGCAATACAATGGCACTAAATTCCTATCTTTCAATAGTTACCCTGAATGTAAATGGGCTCAATGCCCCAATCCAAAGACACAGACTATCAGACTGGATTAAAAAACAAGACCCATCGATATGCTGTCTGCAAGAGACTCATTTTCGACCTAAGGACACCCCCAGATTGAAAGTGAGGGGGTGGAAAACCATTTACCATGCTAATGGACACCAAAAGAAAGCTGGGGTGGCAATCCTTATATCAGACAAATTAGATTTTAAGCCAAAGACTGTAATAAGAGATGAGGAAGGACATTATATCCTACTTAAAGGGTCTATCCAACAAGAAGATCTAACAATTGTAAATATCTATGCCCCTAACATGGGAGCAGCCAATTATATAAGGCTATTAATAACAAAAGCAAAGAAACACATCAACAACAATACAATAATAGTGGGGGACTTTAACACCCCCCTCACTGAAATGGACAGATCGTTTGAGCAAAAGATCAACAAGGAAATAAAGACTTTAAATGACACACTGGACCAAATGGACTTCACAGACATATTCAGAACATTCCATCCCAAAGCAACAGAATACACATTCTTCTCTAGTCCCCATGGAACATTCTCCAGAATAGATCACATCCTAGGTCATAAATCAGGTCTCAACTGGTACCAAAAGATTGGAATCATTCCCTGCCTATTTTCAGACCACAATGCTTTGAAACTAGAACTCAATCACAAGAGAAAAGTCGGAAAGAACTCAAATACATGGAGGCTAAAGAGCATCCTACTGAAGAATGAATGGGTCAACCAGGAAATTAAAGAAGAATTAAAAAAATACATGGAAACCAATGAAAATGAAAACACAACTGTTCAAAATCTTTGGGATGCAGCAAAGGCAGTCATAGGAGGAAAGTATAGAGCAATACAAGCCTTTCTCAAGAAGCAAGAAAGGTCTCAAGTACACAACCTAACCCTACACCTAAAGGAGTTGGAGAAAGAACAGCAAAGAAAGCCTAAACCCAACAGGAGAAGACAAATAATAAAGATCAGAGTAGAAATCAATGAACTAGAAACTAAAAGAACAGTAGAACAGATCAACGAACCTAGGAGCTGGTTCTTTGAAAGAATTAACAAGATTGATAAACCCCTGGCCAGACTTGTCAAAAAGAGAAGAGAAATGACCCAAATCAACAAAATCATGAATGAAAGAGGAGAGATCACAACCAACACCAAAGAAATACAAACAATTATAAGAACATATTATGAGCAACTCTATGCCAGCAAATTAAATAACCTGGAAGAAATGGATGCATTCCTAGAGATGTATCAACTACCAAAACTGAACCAGGATGAAATAGAAAACCTGAACAGACCTATAACCACTAAGGAAATTGAAGCAGTCGTCAAAAATCTCCCAACAAACAGAAGCCCAGGGCCAGATGGCTTTCCAGGGGAATTCTACCAAACATTTCAAGAAGAATTCAAACCTATTTTTCTGAAACTGTTCCAAAAAATGGAAATGGAAGGAAAACTTCCAAACTCATTTTATGAGGCCAGCATTACCTTGATCCCAAAACCAGACAAAGACCCCATCAAAAAGGAGAATTACAGACCAATATCCCTGATGAACATGGATGCAAAAATTCTCACCAAAATACTAGCCAATAGGATCCAACAGTACATTAAAAGGATTATTCACCATGACCAAGTGGGATTTATCCCTGGGCTGCAAGGTTGGTTCAACATCCGCAAATCAATCAATGTGATACAATACATTAACAAAAGAAAGAACAAGAATCATATGATCCTCTCAATAGATGCAGAAAAAGCATTTGACAAAGTACAGCATCCTTTCTTGATGAAAACTCTTACGAGTATAGGGATAGAGGGTACATACCTCAATATCATAAAAGCCATCTATGAAAAACCTACAGCGAATATCATTCTCAATGGGGAAAAACTGAGAGCTTTCCCCCTAAGGTCAGGAACGCGGCAGGGATGTCCACTATCACCACTGCTATTCAACATAGTATTGGAAGTCCTAGCCACAGCAATCAGACAACAAAAGAAATAAAAGGCATCCAAATCAGCAAAGAAGAAGTCAAACTCTCACTCTTTGCAGATCATACGATATTTTATGTGGAAAACCTCAAAGACTCCACCCCAAAACTGCTAGAACTCAAACAGGAATTCAGTAAAGTGGCAGGATATAAAATCAATGCACAGAAGTCAGTGGCATTCCTATACACCAACAACAAGACAGAAGAAAGAGAAATTAAGGAGTCAATCCCATGTACAATTGCACCCAAAACCATAAGATACCTAGGAATAAATCTAACCAAAGAGACAAAGGATCTGTACTCAGAAAACTATAAAATACTCATGAAAGAAATTGAGAAAGACACAAAGAAATGGAAAAACGTGCCACGCTCACGATTGGAAGAACAAATATTGTGAAGATGTCAATGCTACCTAGAGCAATCTACAAATTCAATGCAATCCCCATCAAAATACCATCCACTTTTTTTTTTAACGATTTTATTTATTTGAGAGAGAGAGAATGAGAGACAGAGAGCAGGAGAGGGAGGAAGGTCAGAGGGAGAAGCAGACTCCCTGCTGAGCAGGGAGCCCGATGTGGGACTCGATCCCGGGACTCCAGGATCATGACCTGAGCCAAAGGCAGACGCTTAACCATCTGAGCCACCCAGGCACCCCACTTTTTCAAAGAAATGGAACAAATAATCCTAAAATTTGTATGGAACCAGAAAAGACCCTGCATAGCCAGAGGAATGTTGAAAAAGAAAAGCAAAGCCGGCGGCATCACAATTCCGGACTTCCAGCTCTATTACAAAACTGTCATCATCAAGACAGCATGGTACTGGCACAAAAACAGACACATAGATCAATGGAACAGAATAGAGAGCCCAGAAATGGACCCTCAACTCTATGGTCAACTCATCTTTGACAAAGCAGGAAAGAATGTCCAATGGAACAAAGACAGTCTCTTCAACAAATGGTGTTGGAAAAATTGGATAGCCACATGCAGAAAAATGAAACTGGACCATTTCCTTACACCACACACAAAAATAGACTCCAAATGGTTGAAAGACCTCAATGTGAGACAGGAGTCCATCAAAATCCTAAAGGAGAACACAGGCAGCAACCTCTTCGACCTCAGCCGCAGCAACTTCTTCCTAGAAACATCGCCAAAGGCAAGGGAAGCAAGGGCAAAAATGAACTATTGGGACTTCATCAAGATAAAAAGCTTTTGCAAAGCAAAGGAAACAGTCAACAAAACCAAAAGACAACCGACAGAATGGGAGAAGATATTTGCAAATGACATATCAGATAGAGGGCTAGTATCCAAAATCTATAAAGAATTCATCAAACTCAACACCCAAAGAACAAAGAATCCAATCAAGAAATGGGCAGAAGACATGAACAGACATTTTTCTGAAGAAGACATCCAAATGGTCAACAGACACATGAAAAAGTGCTCAATATTGCTCGGCATCAGGGAAATCCAAATCAAAACCTCAATGAGATACCACCTCACACCAGTCAGAATGGCTAAAATTAACAAGTCAGGAAATGACAGATGTTGGCGGGGATGTGGAGAAAGGAGGACCCTCCTACACTGTTGGTGGGAATGCAAGCTGGTGCAGCCACTCTGGAAAACAGTATGGAGGTTCCTCAAAAAGTTGAAAATAGAGCTGCCCTATGATCCAGCAATTGCACTACTGGGTATTTACCCCAAAGATACAAAAGTAGGGATCCGAAAGGGTACGTGCACCCCGATGTTTATAGCAGCAATGTCCACAATAGCCAAATTGTGGAAAGTGCCAAGATGTCCATCGACAGATGAATGGATAAAGAAGAGGTGGTATATCTATACAATGGAATATTATGCAGCCATCAAAAGGAATGAGAACTTGCCATTTGCAACGACGTGGATGGAACTGGAGGGTATTATGTTGAGCGAAATAAGTCAAACAGAGAAAGACATGTATCATATGACCTCACTGATATGAGGAATTCTTAATCTCAGGAAACAAACTGAGGGTTGCTGGAGTGGGGGTTGGGGTAGGAGGGATGGGGTGATGGGTGATAGACACTGGGGAGGGTATGTACTCTGGTAAGCGCTGTGAATTGTGCAAGACTGTTGAATCTCAGATCTGTACCTCTGAAACAAATAATGCAATATATGTTAAGAAGAAGAAGAAGGTAGCAGGAGGGGAAGAATGAAGGTGGGGAAATCGGAGGGGTAGACGAACCATGAGAGATGATGGACTCTGAAAAACAAACTGAGGGTTCTAGAGGGGAGGGGGGCGGGAGGATGGGTTAGCCTGGTGAAGGGTATTGAGGAGGGCACGTTCTGCATGGAGCACTGGGTGTTATGCACAAACAATGAATCATGGAACACTACATCTAAAACTAATGATGTAATGTATGGGGATTAACATAACAATAAAAAAAAGTAAAAAAAAATTGATATACAAAAATCGGTTACATTTCTATACACAAGCAATGAACTATCAGAAAGAAAAATTAAGAAATCTATCTCATTTACAAATGTCAAAAGCAATAAAATACTTAGAAATAAATTTAACCAAGGAGGTGAAAGATAGGTACACTGCAAACTGTAAGACATTGATGTTAGAAAATGAAGTCACAAATATATGGGAAGATAGTCCATGTTCATGGATCAGAAGAATTAATACTATTAACATGTTCAAACTACCCAAAGCAATCTTCAGGTTCAATGAAATCCCTATCAAAATTCCAAAGGCATTTTCACAGAAATAGAACAAACAATTCTAAAATTTGTATGAAATCACATAAGACCCCAAATAAACAGAGCAATCTTGAGGAAGAAACAACAACAACAAAAAAAATACAAAGCTAGACACAACACATTTCCTGATTTCAAACCATATTACAAAGATACCATAATGAAAAGAGTATAGTATTGGCATAAGAACAAATAGATCAATGAAACCGAATCAAGACCTCAGAAATTTATGCATATATAGTCAATGAATTTGTGTCAGATTTATTAATTAAAGCTAAGAATATACAATGGGGAAAGAATAGTTTCTCAATAAATGGTTTGGGGAATACAGGACTGTCACATGGAAAAGAATGAAACTAAATCCCTACCTTACACTGTACACAAAAATCAAGTCAAAGTGGATTAAAGACTTAAATGTAAGACCTGAAACCATAAAACTCTTAGAGGAAAACATAGGAGGTAAACATCTTGACGTTGGTCTTGGCAATGAATTTTTGGATTTGACACTAAAAGCAAAGGCAACAAAAGCAAAAACAAATGAGTGAGACTAAATCAATTAAAAAGCTTCTGCACAACAAAGAAAACCATCAACAAAATGAAAAGGCATCCTACTGAATGGGAGAAAATATTGGCAAACCACATATCCAATAAGGGGTTAATATCCTAAATATATGAGTATCTCACACAGTTCAATAACAATAAAGAACCAATAACCCATTTTAAAAATAGGCAAAGGAGGGCGCCTGGGTGGCTCAGATGGTTAAGCGTCTGCCTTTGGCTCAGGTCATGATCTCAGGGTCCTGGGATCAATTCCCGCATCAGGCTCCCTGCTCCTTGGGAGCCTGCTTCTCGCTCTGCCTCTCTCTCTCTCTCTCATGAATAAATAAATAAAATCTTTTAAAAAAAAATAGGCAAAGGATCTGAATAGGAATTTTTCTGAAGAAGACATACAAATGGCTAACAGGTAAAAGAAAGGAAGTTTAACATCATCAGTCATCAGGGAAATGCAAATCAAAACTACAATGAGATATCACTTCACAACTTTTAGGTTATATGTTATCAAAAAAAATAAGAAATAACAAGAACTGGTGAAGATGTCGAGAAAAGGGAACACGTGTACACTGTTGTTGGTATTGCAAACTGGTACGACCACTATGGAAAACGGTACAGAGGTTTTCCCAATTTAGGATTTATTATTCTAATAAAAGCCTGCAAAGATGTCCTGATCCCCAGAACCTATAAATATGTTCCCTTATATGACAAAAAGAACTCTGCAGATGAGGTTAAGGCTAGCGGTTTTTATATATGGAGATTATCCTGGATTATTTCAGTGGGCCCAATACCTACAACATAAAAGACTATAAGATAATAATTTTGTGTTATTTTAAGCTACTAAATTTATATACTTTGTTACAGCAGCAGTAGAGAATGAATACACCTTCTTAATCATGAGTCTACCCCTGGGACAATTACTTGCTGTAGAGATTGGTCAAGCCCAGAGTATCTGCATAACCCTATAGCCAGAAAGATGTAGAATATTATTATTGACAGTTCAATTAAAAGTACAAAGGATGGGGGAAGTGGGGAAGAAATGAAGCCCAGACAAAATAAGAGAATATCCCCCCATTTTACTATGCTGTGCTGTCATTTAATTTATTACCATAATTTGCTACTACCTTCACAGTACTTTTTTGAAATATGACCTCTCCTCATCTCTACCAACAGATGGCTGCTCTGAGTTGATCAGCAGTATTTTTAGTATGAGCAGAGAAAGAATAAATAAAAGAGAGAAGACTGTTACACATTACCTAATTTTTATCCTAGTTTAATATCAAAAAATCTTCAATTTATAAATATTTCATCTATTTTCAGAGATTATAAAATTAATAACTGAAGCAAAGCCTCAAAGTTAGACTCTTTTAGAGTCTTAGGTCTCATATTAGTGAGGAAAACAGTGTTCCAATACCAAAGCTCTTGTCATAAATCAACTTTAACAGTAGTCAAAACATACTCCTTCACACAGCAGTGTGAGCCACCCGCTTGCTACGCCTCTTCCCTGGTGCAGTTTCCACAAGGCCTAATACAGTGGTACTAATATAGCAGGAGCTCAGCAGATGCAGCAGATAAAGATAATGATGGTAATAATGATAAAAATCAAAATAGTCATGTCTGCCATATTGTTCCTTAGCTACAGCTGCATTTCAAATTCTAAATAATGTTAAGTCTTGCCTCATTGGAAAAATATACAGCCATGTATTTCCAACTACAGAACTTTAAAAGAATTATCACTGGTGCAGAACTTTTTTATGTTGTCATAAAGCTAAGAGAAGTCAATTAGGTCTAGTACTTCATTAAGGGTTTCCACAAATCACATTTATAGCCAGCCCCATATCCAGTGTGATACGAAGAAATGCCATTTAGAAAGACAAGTTTTGACACCCTTATATTATGGCATTGCAGAAACTGTGGGGGTAATTAATTTTTACTTGTACTGTTATGAATCCAAGCAAAACTCTAAAAGACATTTGGCCAATTACTGACTCTTTAGGGCAATGAAGCCTTTGCAGAAAGCTTGAGTTTATATTACTAGTATGATCAAAGCTTTAATGAAATTGCTGCATGGCAGAAACTACTGGACTATTAAGAGAAAAATACAAAAATAAATGAGTGCCTAGCTCTGAATCTACAAAATATGGGAGCCTTCTGGTTTTCTTTGATTGTCTATTAATTTCTCATGATAGAGCCCCATGTGGCATTGCTCTGACAAATTTCACTGAAGCATGTTTTTTCTTCTGCAAATTAGTAAAGCAAAGTCCTGCATGTGATCTTCCTAATGGGACTTTGTATCCCACTGTTCTTTATTATTATTTTAAGAGGAGTAGGTGTTTTCTCATTCTCAAGAGAAATGACTGGACTAGTTTGAGCTCTTTTATGGATATTGCAGTGTATAACCCAATAGGTGTCAGGAAGAATTCATGCTGTGTTTCAGCTCCACAAGTACCCATCCACCACTAACACTTGTATTGTGGTGCTGTAAAACTCCAAGTGAAATCTAAATGGTACAGTAAATGAAGAATTTACTGAGACTTAACTTCCTATTCTTCCTGAATAAAACCATTATCAGCTCAAGTGTCCTTTAACTCTTTAAAACAGGCATTCGTAACAGCTCATTCACAGGCCCAGCTCAATCAGTCATTTTTTTTTCCTATACTTTCTTTGAGAAATACAGTGGAAGTGCTGATTAAGAATGCAAAACACAGGGAAAAGAGAATATGAACCCATAAACATGAATTTAATCATTAAAGTCTAGGTTTCTGTTGGTTCTACTTCCAAAGTAGATACAGGATTTCACCACTTTTCACCACCTGCCTAGATACATCCCAGGTGCAAGCCACCATCACCAGTTACTTGGGATTACTTCACATGCCTCCCAGTTGATCACATGCTTCTTCCCTGCTTCTAACCTTCAGTCACCTATTCTCAACAGAACAACCACAGTGATGCTATTAAAACTTAAATCATCTCTCTCCTTTGCTCAAAACTATATGATGGCTCGCCATTTCACTGGAATAAAAGGCCTGACTCCTTACAGTGATATGCAAGACACTACATAATCCCAGCCTCCTTACTCCTCTACTGTGTCTCCTATCACTGTCCTCCTCAGTCAAACCACATCTAACGGTCCACTAAGCTATTTCTTGAACAGACAGGCAAGCCTTTGCCTCATGGCACAGCATTTCTTTTTCTCTGCATCTAGGACTTTTACACATGCTTAATTATCCCACTTATTCGAAGTCTTTGTTCAAATATCATTCTTTGAATAATGACAGTATTCCTGTGAACTGCATTGTATATTTCAACTGCCTTCTCTACATTTTCTCTCTCTTCTCTGCCTTAGTTTTCTCCATAGCACTCATCATCATCTGTCATACTATTTATTTATTTAGTTAGTTAGTTCTATTTCCTCTCGTTGCCCCACCAGAATGTAAGTTCCACAAAAGAAGGGATCTCTGTCTGTTTTATTACTGATGTATCCACAGTAAATGAATATAATCAGCAAGGGGAAATCTATAGCTATAGCTCCTACATTGCTTAACAATGGAATTGCTTACATAGAACATAAAAGCAGCGAAAATGAAAATTCAACATTCAGTGGATTTACTAATGCCTGCAAATGTACCTGGCAATTTGAGGGTGCAATGATGAGAAGAGTGACTGTGTTACCAGCCTTCATGAAAATGCATTCAATGGGTTTCTATTGTGGTATGAAAACTTATTGAATTATTAGTGTTCACTTCTTGTCATTGAAAAAGGTAAAAGAGAGTATTTTCCCCTTCTTATAACCCTTAAAAGTCAAGATTTTCTCCTTTAGAGAATGGCTTTTGCTTTACATAATAAGAATTTGCCAATCACCCAGAAAAAAAAGTCTGCTCTATTGTTTGAGAACTAGAGCCCTATTCAGAAGAAGGAAAAACAACCTGATTCTGAGAGTTGAAAGGAAAAGGAGAAATAGCCCCTGAGAAAACAGTGATTAGGAGACATCTGCACATTTCCACAAATAGTAGAGACATATGTTCTTATATTTAGTCACCAACATTAGACTTTAGATGTTAGATGTGGTTGGTAATTAAGCACCAAAGTCCTAAGAATGAATGAAGTTCTATACAGCCCAATTATCAGGGAATGGAGAAGACTGCTTTAAGGAAGTATCTCTAAACACACTCAAGCGATCAATGTCCAGACGATGATAAAAGACCACCCTCAACACTGGCATCACACAACAGATGGAGCAAAGTAACAACAAATACTGCCAAGGAATGAGAAATTTCTAATTTGCTTTATAAACACTCTGCTAGCTGTCTCCCAATCCTAGATAGTTATGAAATCTAGGTAGTGAGAAACCCTCTCCAAATATAAATTTGAGATTACATTTTTCTCACCATGTTAGCAAATGGGGCTTCAGGGCCAAATTTAAATTAATTTAGAAGAGAAAAACTATTTTCTCTCTCTCTTTCCCTCAAAGGTTATAGAGAATTTTATACTTGCTACTCACTGAGATCTCACTCCAGATTACTAAAAATATTCCTGTAGATTATGGCCACACCATGGACTAACCATAACAACTATAATTTGAGCTTATTAGTTTTTAAACCATAGCCAAATCCAAGTTCAAAAATTAATTCAAACAGATGAGAAATGATAATAACTTTTAACTTTGAGAATAACAATAATAAGAAACAAGCATAAGTGGGCCATGGTAAGATTCAGTTTAATGAGAAATTTTATGAATTTTTACTAACATTTCTAGGTAGATATATTTTGAGGACACAGTGTTCAAAAGGAAAGAGAGCACACATATCACTGAAGATGATTTTTAAGGTCCTTTGTTCAGGCTCTGAATTTCTAAGAGAGAACATTTTCTTGAAGAGGGCAATAGCAGATGTCATGGATATGGAAACACCATGACATCCCAAGCCTGAATATAAACTCAGTTAAAGTCTAATGTTCTAAGACAGTGTGTTACAAAAATGCCTTCTGCCTATGACAGAAACAATGAATTCCTGGAAAATGGTGGTGTTTTTTGGGGATGGAAAGCCAATTCTAGAAGAAGAGATTTGAATCTTGAAGAGAGCCCATTACTCAGGAGCTATAGCAGTAACTCCTACCCAAGTCCAGGCAGCTGCTAACCTTTAGAAGCAGATTGCTTTAGAGGCCCGGTCTCTAAGGGTATTACAACTCTCATTATGCCTGGTTGAATTATCTGAGCACTTTAGGTCCAGCTTTGGCCATATTGAAAACCAGAAACAGTACAGATCAGCTTCTTGAATACCTCTTTAAATGAAAATAAAAATGGATCTGCATTTAACTGAAGCTAAAAACTGATGCAGGGTCCTCTGGCCACAAAACATTTGGAAACACTTAGCCAGAGGAAGAAGGGATGTTGTGTTCAAGAACAATGGTCCAGATTTTGCCAGCTACAGCAGATGGCAACTAAGCAAGGCAGTGAAAAGCCATGGCTGCTCTGAACATCCTTCTGTGGGTTCCCTAAGAGCCCACTACAGAAGACAGGCAAACCTGGTACCCTGACAAGTAATACTGTCTCTTAATCTGCTATTGATAGTGTGCCTGGGAAACACACACACACACACACACAGACACCTGTGAATCAGAAGAGGAGATATAAACACAAAGTGAAGGTAAAAAGAGCATTGCTCAGGTGCAAAGGTAAACATATAAGAGATAACTACAACCACTGCATGTTTATAAAAGTTAAAATATCTCTATGGTTTTGTGTACTCATAAAGAGAACCCTAAGTAAGTACTGTAAAGCTAAGATATATTTGGTGAATATTGATAAACCAGAGAGGGATGAAGGAACAAATTTGAACTGGTCCTCCAAAAAATTAGGCTTTTTGGCACAGCTTCATTTCTAAGTTTGACCCAGGAAATAAAAAGGGAAGGGGCCTAAAGACCCACTCAATTTAAAAAATGTTAATTTGAGATAAAGGCTCTCCCCTTCCATTGGTTAAAGGATCCATGGCAAGACATTCCATGTCAGATCCCAAGAAAATGAGAAATGAGATTCCCAAATACAAGCAGGGGCTGAAGAGCTTGGAAAGGAGGATAAAAAGATCATAGCTATACACAGCATCTAAATTAATTTTCTTATT
Source organism: Neomonachus schauinslandi (assembly GCF_002201575.2). Lineage (NCBI taxonomy): Eukaryota > Metazoa > Chordata > Mammalia > Carnivora > Phocidae > Neomonachus > Neomonachus schauinslandi. The sequence goes on along the minus strand of NC_058413.1, from coordinate 75,033,324 downwards.
GTTTTTAAGTCCAGGATTATGAAAAAGATCTCTCTAAATGCAATCACGAAAAGATGTTCAACATCATTCATCACCAGGTAATTCAAATCAAAACCACAATGAGGGGCTCCTGGGTGGCTCAGTCGGTTAAGCGTCTGCCTTCAGCTCAGGTCATGATCCCACGGTCCTGAGATCGAACCCCACATCCCTCCCTGAGCAGGGAGCCTGCTTCTCCCTCTCTCTGCCTGCTCCTCTGCCTACGTGTGTTCTCTCTCTGTCAAATAAATAAATAAAATCTTAAAAAAAAAAAAAAAAAACACAATGAGATATCACCTCAATCCTGTCAGAATGTCTAAAATCAAAAACACAAGAAACAAGTGTTGGCGAGGGTGTAGAGAAAAAGGAACCCTCCTGCACTGTTGGTGGGAAGGCAAACTGGTGCATCCACTGTGAAAAACAGTATGGAGTTTCCCCAAAAAGTTAAAAATAGAACTACCCTATGATACACTAATCACACTACTGGGTATTTAACCCCAAAACACAAAAACACTAATTCAAAGGGATACATGCACCCCAATGTTTATAGCAGCATGATTTACAATAGCCAGATGATGGAAGCAGCCCAATTTTCCATCGATAGATCAGTGGATAAAGAAGATATGGTATATATAATGGAATATTATTCAACCATAAGAAAGAATGAAATCTTGCCATTTGCAACAATATGGATAGATCCAGAGGGTATAATGCTAAGTGAAATATATCAGTCAGAGAAAGACAAATACCATATGATCACTCATATGTGGAATTTAAGAAACAAAACAAATGAGTAAAGGGGGAAAAAAGAGACAAACCAAGAAACATACTCTTAACAATAGAGAACAAACTGATGGTTACCAGAGGGGAGGTTGGTAGGGGGATGAGTGAAATAGGTGATGGGGACTAAGGACTGCACTTGTTGTGATGAGCACTGGGTGATATAAGGAATTGTTGAATCACTATATTTTATACCTGAAACTAATATAACATTGTATGTTAACTATTCTGGAATTAAAAATTCAAAAAAAACAAATGCAATTAACATATTTCAGTTTATTTTTGTAGGTAATCTCATAAACCCAAATTTTAGAATACTCAGAAAGGATATAAAACGTATCTGAGACACTGCTTTACTTACAAGAATAACTGCTTAGGGAAAGCAGATGAACAAGTACCTAAGCCACACAAGACAATTCATTTGGAAGACTATTTTTGAAGTGCAAAAATTTACTTGGGGAGAATTCAGAGGATGACTTATTTAGAATAATTTGTATTTTAGTCTCCCTGCTATAAAGAGTCAAACACTGAACGGTATTAGACCCTCACCATTCTAAATAAGTGGCCACACCATGTGTCCAGAATCTAGGCTCCCTACCCCAAGGACCTAATGACCATTATGTTATAGAACCAACTTCATGTAAAACAAATATCCCCCCAGGTCCCACAATCAGATTCTATTTGAGAGTTGGTGGCTCATCAAAAGGTGTTAGCACAGAAAGTAGTCCAAAGATATGGGGAATAAAATGACTCAAATTTGGAGGAAAATGTTGAGCTTCTCCGAGACAATGAGGAAAGAAGGTACTAGACTTCCAGGGAGTAATGAAGAACCATACCTTACCTGTAGAGATGAGAGATCAACGTGGGATACTGGTGAGGGTCTTCCTATAAAGACAAGACCTTGAGAGTATCTGTGGTGTTCTCTCATTTAGAAAAAAAATTATAATCATGGAGAAAAGCCTTTGGAAGGAAACCTTCAAGTCAACTCTGAGGAAGGTGAAGGACCAGGCTAGAGAGTGGTATTATGTAACATAAAGAAATTCTGGTACCTATGTAACAATTGCAGGGACTTCCCTTACTTTCCAGGCAACCACATTGGTAGAACATCAGAAAAAAAGGAGGGAGACCCTTAAAATATAAGTGAGATAGAATTTCCCACTACCCTGGAGTAAGAATTCAAAAACAGATTTCATGATTTGTTTCATATAAAAGAAAGTAAGATGACATTTCTTCCCCTAAGTTTTTTTTTTTTTTCTAGATTTTATTTATTTATTTGAAAAGAGAGACACAGCGAGAGAGGGAACACAAGCAGGGGGAGTGGCAGAGGGAGAGGCAGGCTTCCCGTCAAGCAGGGAGCCCGATGCGGGGCTCGATCCCAGGACCCTGGGATCACGACCCTAGCCGAAGGCAGACGCTTAAGGACTGAGCCACCCAGGCGCCCCTCTTCCCCTAAGTTTTAAAAAACAAATTACCCAGCCTTTTTCATTCATATATTTTCCTCACTTCCATTCCCTAAGTTAGGTTGGTTGTATATTTCCATAGAGCACTTCAGTCCCTACACTCTAAAAATGATTGTAAAAGAAAAGCAGCGGCAACTCTTCTTGGTTCTATCAACATTCAACAAAACTTTACAAAGAACCTATTATATGCCAAGCACTTTTTAGGAACTGGAGGTAGATCAGTGGGCAATGCAAAAAGTCCTTTTCTTTCTGGAGCTGTTATAGTGGGATAGTACAGATATTTCTAAAGTAAATAAGTGAAATAAAAGAATATTAGATTACAGTAACTACAAGGAAAAAAAACAAAGCTAGAGATTCCAATTTTAAAGGGCAGGGAGTAAGGAGGGGGCTCAGAGAAAGCCTCTTTGGAGGTGACATTTGAGCAATGAGCTGGAAAAAATGAGGCTTAAAATGTACTATTCAGGATGGTAAGTTTTGCATATACTTTATCTCAATATTTTCTTGTTACCTCACAGCATTATTTTTAAAGAGAATACTATTAATTTATTTATTTAACAAATATTTATTGAGATCATAACATGTGCCATACAATACTCTACGCACCAGGATATATCCATGAGAAAAAAAAAATTGCCTGCATGGAGCTGACATTCTAGAAAGTTGAAAAAGTTTAGGTTGACCTTGACCAAAGTTGCACAATTGCAGAGACATTTTCAAACCCAGATAATTCTCACTCAGTAACTACTCTTTCTTCTGTGCTTCTCTTATTCTTGATGATATGCAGAAATAATATGAAATTTGAGATGAGGCAAATTCTTCAAAACATCATAAAAATATTTCTTGCTAGTTGAGCAATTAGATTCTCATTAAATAGTATATCAAAGTTGGTGTTGTGGAAAAAATAAAGCATAAAAAAGAGTCATTAATAGTGATGTCATGATTAAGTAGATTCCCCATTTGACCAAAATGGCAACCATTTTTCTCTATCTGTAAATCACCACAAGGAGAACTACAGAATTAGAGAGGCAGGTGTACTTTTATCTCCTAAAGAATGATACACCATAAAGGAATTTACATGGATAGATGAGTTTTACTTAAGCATTCACAGGTGGTTTTGCTCCTTTATTTCACTTTATATGTGATTTGTTTTTTTTCTATTCAAGGTTTGATTTTAGTCATACTTTTAACAGATACTATAATCACCTCTATAACTGTAATTTGCTAAGTAAGTCAAGGAAAAGAAAGCAATGGTTCTAGACTCTAACTTGAAAATAAGTATAGAAAACCAAAAATAGAAATTGAATAAAGTCTTTCAATTCTGACAATAAACTCAAACTTTGTACAAACCAATCATTTCTTCATTCATTTACCAAATATTAATTGAGTGCCTACCACATGGCAGGCAATTTGCTAAGTGCTGGAGATTTAGTCATTAACTAAAAAGACAAAAGTTCCTGCCCTATCGAAGCTTTTATTCTAGTAGGAAGAGACACACAATGAATAAAAAATTAAATTCTATTGTATACTTGAAGTTGTTAATGGTTATGGAGAAAAATATAGCAGAGAAGAGGGATAGGAAGTTCTGGGGCAGAGGCTGCATTTTAAATAATCAGGTAAGGCCTTTCTGAGAAAATGATGTTTTAGCAAAGACTAGAAGGAGAAGGACTAGCCAGATATACACCGAAAAGCAAATAGGAAGGCCCACAGGCAAGACTATACAGACGGGTTCGAAGGAAATCAAGGAAGTCAGCAGGAATAGAAAGAACAGGGGAGAACAGGAGATAAGGGAGACTAGCTGGGAGCAAGTCATATAGGCTGTAATAAGGACTTTGGCATTTGAGCTGAGAGAGGTTGCAAACAGGCTCCCAGCAGAGGAGTGACTTAATATGTATTTGAATAGGGCTATTTTGGTTGCTAAATTAAAAACAGAATATATGGAAGCAAGGGTAGGAGTGGAGAGTCAGAGGTAATGCAATAATCCAGGTGAGAGGTGATGGAAACTTGGACTAGAGTTGTAGCATTTGGGTTATGCGAAATGATTAGGTTCTAAATATATTTTGATGGTAGAACTAAGAGGTATAATTGACAAATTATGTGAAAGGTGTAAGAGAAAAAGAATCTCTCAGACTTTCTTCTATGCATATAAATTCTACAAGGATAGCTGTCATCCATTCTTCCTAATATGTATGACAATTTTTGGTTGCTTTGTAAAGCTATTCTGCAAGATAGTTTAATAGACTTCTATCAAGACAGACTAATAATGGAGCCTTAGTTATGACAAGGAAAAGCATAGACTTTCCTCCTTTTGCCTGAATCTGCTGACAAGGCCGGACACAGACTCTCCAACTTCCTGTTCATTGTTTCATAATTGATTAATTAAGATTAGAACTGTTTATGCCCCTGGAACTAGCTAACCCCATAGAAAAACATTTCCTGTTCAGATAACTGACTGAGACTTTACCTTCTTGCAAAACAACCCCAGTTGTAAATCATCCCATTTGTAACTGGTTTATCTCTCCCTAAAAAAGTTTTAAGATACTGTTTAGCTACTCTGATGTGGGGTGTTTTCTGTTATTATATAACAACCTGAATAAAGACAATGTCCTTTCTTATCCAGTTTTTGTCTTTGATGGTTTGGTGCCATGACTTGTATTGGACTGGACTTCATCTTCTCCATCCGGGTGCTGAGGCTTCTTGAGCCTGTTATGTTCCTTCCCTGACTGGCAATTCAGGGGTCTGATACTGAGTACAGATCCTGATCCCTGTGCTTCAGATATTTGTCCATGGCAGAATAGTAAGGTTTTGATTTTTATTTTTTCTTTAAGCATTCTTTTGGTTTGTTTTATTGCCAGCTTTTGTTTAACCTTTGTACTATGGGAAATTCTCAATCCTCTTCTTATCCCTTTCCAAAACCCCTGCTAATTAGATGCTCACCACTACAGTAACAATTCAATTCTTTACTTCCAAAAATGGCTGGATTTTACTAAGGACAGTTTAGAACTCCAGTGGCCTTCTTGGGACACCTGGGAACTCTCTAAACTTGTTCACATCTGTGAGATGCCCTTGAATCCCGGACTCTATTATGTCTTCTCACCAGGGGTCAGCTTATTTTGTTTGGTACAACAAGGTTAAAAAAATGAGACAATATCTCAAACTGTACAATCCCTTAAGGATGCTTAGCTCATCACCAATCCAGTTCATTCCTCCTGAAAAGCCTCCCAACCTCCTTCTTCACCCAGACCCTTCCATGTGCATCACCCCAGGCCTTCTCCCACCCACTACTCCTCCTTACTCTGTGAATTACCTTTTCCTTTTCCCTCAGTCCCTACTCCTCTTCATTATCCCCCCCCAGCCTCCATGACAAAACCTTGCCCCCTAATTCCCCACCTTAAACTGCAGCCCTTTCCTGCCTCACCTGAAAATCAATGACCTGCATGCTACTTAAGCAAGTACTCTTTAAACTTTAGTCATACTAAGATTTATATGCTATTGTTACTTTCTTGACCTTCATAAGAATAGAGAAGAATTTATTAATCAATTCAAGGACTCTATACCCACATTCAGTCCCTGAAATACTCCCACCCTCCAAGTAAAAAGGGCTATTGGCAGCTAGTTCAAGACTTCAATAAACGAAAGAGATCCATGGTTTTCTAGTTTCTAATCCTAACACCATTCTGGCTTCTATTCAAACCAATACCATTCATTTATAGTCATTGCTTAACATTCTGATTTTTTTTCAGTATACCTCTTCACCCCAACTCATATCTTTTTTGGGGTTCTATGAAAAAATCAATTGTACTCTTTATGTCACAGGTGTTTACTGCTACTTATTTTTTTTTGAACCCTAAAGTCAAACCTGAGAGATTTTTTTAAAGATTTTATTTATTCATTTGAGAGAGAGAGAGAGAGAGATTACAAGTAGGGGGAGCAGATTACAAGTAGGGGAGAGAGAGAGATTACAAGTAGGGGAAGAGGGAGAAGCATACTCCCCACTGAGCAGGGAGCCTGATGCGGGGCTCAATCCCAAGACCCTGGGATCATGACCTGAGCCAAAGGCAGCCACTTAACCAACTGATCCACCTATGTGCCCTAAACCTGAGAGATTTAACCTTATTCTGAAACTCTGATCTAGTTTGTAGATGACCTTCTCTTCACCTAATTTTGACAGCTTGCTTGTCAACATCCAATATTTACTCCCAAGTTCTTGCCCACAAGGGCTCTAAAGATAAATGCAATTATGCAGTCCTCAAGTGTATTACCTGGGAAATGATATCTCTCCTGATGGGACTATTTATCACCTAAATGAATTAACACCATCATCAATTTCCCTATCCCCAAGATTAAAATACAACTCGAGGGTTTATAGGATTAACTGGCTATTGCTGGAATTGGACTCCTGACTTTTCCACTGTTGTCTTCCCTTTATATGCCATAACTAAGAGCCGATCTCTGAACATCTTGATTGGGACTCTCCTTCCATGTCTGAATATCAAAACCTCACATCCTCTCTATCTTCTTCCCTCATGGCTGGGTTCCCCAATTACTCACTGTCCTTTTACCTTTTTATGCCCAAAGAGAAAGAACATGCTTTAGGGGTCTTCACCCCAAAACACAATGGAAGCCAAAGACCCATTGGATATTTTAGCCACACTTTGGATACTACAGCTCAGGCATTTCCCCTTGTCTGTACAAATTTACCACTGCTGCAAAATTAATTAATGCCATTGCTGACTTAGTGCTGAGTCATTCACTCAATCTATATGTACTCCATGCAATTCAAACCCTGCAACTTACTGAGAATACTCAACATTTTTCTGACTCCAGTTCATATCCTATGAAATCCTACTCTTTTCTCCCTCTCACATCATTATCCATCACTATCTAAATCTCAATGCAACTAGTCTCCTTTCCCTCCTGAGGAACAACCTCATAGCTGCATCACCATCATATAGTCTATAATTCCTCCTCATCCAAACTTCACTGAAACTCCTCTCAAAGACCTGATGTCATCTTCTTTTGTACATGTACTTACCTCAGACTTACAAATGGAAAATTTCAAGCAGGATATACGATCATAGATTTTCAACAACCTATCAACTTCAAACCCTTACCTGAGGGTTCTGAGGTTAACTCAGCCAAATTGCTAAACTCAAATCCTGTACCAGTCTTGCACAGTAGTACAAGATATAAATCTGACCTTTATACATGTAGCAGACATGCTTTTGATGTTAGACATGATTTGGGTATGGTATGGAAACAAAGAGGGGTCATGACAGTTGTAAGGACACCCACCGAAAATGGAAGTGAAGTAACTAACCTATCTTAGTACTACCCAAGAAATTAACTATTCTCACAACTGAAGCTGACATTAATAGTCCGACTCTCAATAGTAAAGAAAACCACTTGGCTGACATATATGTTAAGATATATGTTTCAAAAGAAAATTCTCTCTCAACCACCTGCATATTTTCCCTTCATCAGCCTCCCTTAGAGCGGAAACTTCTACTTAGAGAATGTACTGGACAACTGCCATTCCCTGAGGCTGAACATCTATTGGAAACAAGCTGAATATCTTATTTACTCAAATAAGCTTTGGAGAAATGGCCACTTGTCTTTCTTTGGCCTTGCCCAAAATTTAGCCAACAACCTCAGCAAAGCCCCTAGTAAAGAAAATCTTAATGATCTCTTCCACAAATATTGGTGTGGACACCAACTCTTACATTGTGCAGGTAACCTTGATTTTCCCTATCTGCTAGGAAAACAATCCTGGTAAAAATTTAAAAGTAAAGCAAGGATGAGAGTCAGCCCCCTATAGTCCCCTTTTCACTGGCAAATGAATTTTACTCAATCCCCAAAGTCACATAGTTATGTATATGTCTTAACTACAGTCTGCGTGTTTTCCCATGGTTAGAAGATTTTCCCCTACAAAGAGGCTACTGACACTACTGTAACTAAGTTGTTACTAGAAAGAATTTTCCCCCCTTGGGGAATACCTTTGTTCCTCTAGCAATAGAAAAGTTCCCTTCCCTGGTAAGTTTATTCAAGATATTCTTGAGATATTCAAGAGATCTTGGGGGGCCTGCATGGCTTAGTCAGTTAGGCATCTGACTTCGGCTCAGGTCATGACTTCAGGGTCCTGGGATCAAACCCTGTGTCCAGCTCTGCACTCAGTGAAGAGTCTGCTTGTCCCTTTACCCCTACCCCTGCTCTTGATCTCTCTCTCAAATAAATAAATAAGATCTTTAAAAAAAAGAGAGAGATTCAGAGTTCCTCTACTTCATAAAAACTACATTATTCTTACTACTCTCAAACCTTTAGAAAAATATGATGGACCAATAGTACTCTAAAACTCAAAGTATCAAACTCCCTGAGGAATCCAACCTGCCTTAGCCAAAGTCTTAACTTTAGCTCTGATAATTCTTCAATCTTCCCACCCCCAAGTCAAATTTAACTATCTCCTTATGAAATAATTACCAGCAGGCCAGTGAGGGTCCCTTACTCCTCTTTGACTTTAGGAGACTCTAATCTGTTTCAATATGATATCCTTAAATACTTACAAGGTATGACTAAATGCACTCATACTTATCACCAACAGGTCAAGTTGCCTTTTTCCAAACATACCCACCATAGCCCTGACATCATCTTCAGGTCAGACGCCTAGTCTTTTGAAAGACACCACTAAAAGACCAATCTTGAACCCAGGTGGAAGAGGTTTGCCATCCTCCCATCCACCAAGACCAATGCAGAACTATAAGGAATACCACCTTGGGTTCATGTTTCATAATTTTTAAAATACAAGTTTTATTACAAATGGAAATCCACACCAATAAAAGACCTTAAACTGAAGCTCTTTCAAAAGCTTCCAGAAGAAGACAACATGAGGTACACTGCTTTCCCAAGAAATCAGGACCAAACAGATGACATCACAAAATGGTCAGCTTCTACCCAATGCACTGGAACTAGATTGCTTAGAACTCCCCTGTTTAATATTCCCCTTGTTCCTCTCTTATCACCTCATCATTCTTCTTTTATTGAGATATAGTCCACTATAAAATTCATCCTTTTAAAGTGTATAATGCAATGGTTTCAGTAGAATCATAAAGTTGTGCAACAATCACAATGATCTAACTCCAAAATATTTTCATCACCTTAAAAAGAAACTCCATTTAATTAGCAGTCACTCTTCATTTTCCCTCCCCTTCCCTCTCTGGAAACTACTAATCTACATTCTGTCTCTATGGATTTTCCTATTCTGAACATCTCATATAAATGGAATTATACATATGTGGTCTTTTGTTTCTGGCATCTTTCAATTGGCATCATGTTTTCAAGGCCCATTCATGTTGTAGCATGAATTGGTACTTCATTCCTTTTTGTGAATGAATAGTATTCCATTGCATGGATATACCATATTTTGTTTGTCCCTTTGTCAGCTGTGGGCATTTGGGTTGTTTCCACTTTGGGGCTATGATGTTATGAATAATGTTTCTATGAAAATTCATTTATAGATTTTTATGTGAACATGTTTCAGATGTCTTGGAAATATACCTAGGAGTGCCATTGCTGAGTCATACAGTAATTCTATGTTGAAATTTTTGAAGATCTACCAAATGGTTTTCCAAAGCAGATGTACAATTTTACATACCCACCAGCAATGTATGAGAGTTCTAATTTCTCCACATTCTTCCTAATAGTTTTTGTCCATCTTTTTTTATTATAGCCATCCTACAGGGTATAAAGGGGTACTCATCATGGCTTTAATTTGCATTTCCTTAATGACTAATAATGTTGAGCATCTTGTCCTGTGCTTGTTGGCCATTTGAATATCTTCTCTGGAGACTCCTTTTATTTTTCTCTCACCCATTTATATCAATACTTCCTTAAGCCATGTCCTTCTTTTTCCTTTTGACACAACCTACCACTTCCTTTTTCTCCATTCCTCATTTACCTGTAAATATTCAATACCTCCCAAGCCTTTGGATGATATTTGCTGAACTGATTACTCAATCTTATAATCTTATAATTGGTTTTGTTGCCCCTTCCCTCTTGGCTCAACCATATTTCCCCAAATTCCTCTTCTTGCCCTTAAAACCTCCATAGCTATTAATTTAGGTATTTTGCCACATGCAATGTTAGCAAATTCTTCTCATATGTTATATATGTTAGATGGAAATCCAAATCCAATCTGGGCGGCTTTTAGACAAAGTCATACCCACTTCTCTCACAATTCACAGATGACCATTTTCTCAGTTCCAGTTTCTGTTGATATAGTTTTTCCAACTCTGATATGACTGTACTTGTAAAAGTCATTACTTTCTCGCAGAAAATCCAACCTAACATTAAACAGCTCTACATGTGGTACTGCCATCTAGGGGCACTAAAACTTTACATATGGAAAAGTTCCAATCAGCCTATTCTCTTTATAGCTAAAAATGACCTATGGCAAACCTACTTCTATTCCACTTGGAGAGCCCCCAAAGGCACCTATTTCATTTGTGGAAATTGAGTCTATTGGTATTTCTCAGCAAACTTCTCAGGCTTATTTTACCCAACCAATCTTGTCAGTCCTTCTCAGACCCCTAGTTTGACCCCTTTATTAAGTTATTTATATTCCCCTTTGTTTTCTTCAATGCCCCATCATCAATTTCAATAGTCCACTAGTAACTACCCACCCAAACACACTGAGACAGACATCAAAACATGAATTCTGAATTTGAAGACACCTTAAAAAGGAAGCTAAGTGCAGGGATGTCTGGGTGACTTGGTCAGTTAAGTGTCTGCCTTCAGCTCAGGTCATGATCCCAGGGTCCTGGGATTGAGTCCCGCATTGGGCTCCTTGCTCAGTGGGGAGCCTGCTTCTCCCTCTGCCTGCTGCTCCCCCTGCTTGTGCTCTCTCATTCTCTCTCTCTCTGACAAATAAATAGAATCTTTAAAAAAAAAAAAAAGGAAAAAGAAGCTAAGTGCTTGGGAGGACTTGACTGCTGCATCCAAAGACATTTAGACCACCACTGTACCTAAAGCAGCTGCAGTATTACAGTATGAGCCACTCACGATATGAAATTAAACTTTTGCATCTTCTACATCCTATTACAAGAAATAACCATTATTGTGAACAATATGACAAAAAATATTGACCTCCTCTCTCAAGAACTTCAAGATACTCAATGTGCAGGACTCCATAACCAGTACTTTATGTGATCTTGGCCTCCAGAGGGAGGATATATGCTGTGGTCAGAAGAAATTGCTGCACATTTCCTCTACATCATACACAAGAACATTTGGTATAATAAAGAAGTTTGTTGCATTGCCACCTCAGTCCCTATCCTAGCATTGAAGGACCTTTCCACAGTAATTTTCTAATAACCATTAAAATGGTTGCCAGCTTGCTACAAGTCTTGATTTCATTCCTCAATATAGCCTCTAATAGTCATGTTTTTGTTTCTTCTAATAGGTATCCTACAATTAAATACCTTGTCTCAAGAATTCTTTTTGAATTGCAGGCAACTTAGAGCACAACAGATGGTTCAGCTACTCCTCCCAGAACAGAGCAAACAAGAAACTGCTAATTATATGGACTATATACTTTGATCTAAAATCCAACAGAAATTACACAAATCCCTGAGATTATTCTAAAACAGATGATGTTTGTCTCAAACAAGAAAGGGGGATAGACAAAAATTAACAGTCTTTTCCACTTTTGTTTGAAGCTGCTGACAAGGCTTAACTCAGTCTAACTTCCCCTACTTTGTCTTATGATTGGTTAGCTAAGATTAGAGCTAGCTAACCACAGAGAAAAACATTTCCCGTTCAGATAACTGACTAAGGCTTCCCTTTCTTGCAGAACAATATGAAATATAAATCATCTTATCTGCAACTTGTTTGCAGATAACCTCCCTCCCTTCCCTATAAAAATCTAAGGCAAAACCACCTGCTGAGACACACTCTGATCTTTGGATCTTAGGAATTTTACTTATTGCAGTAAACTGAATAAATCAATCTCCTTATCCAGTTTTTAATTTGGTAGTTATTATTTAGAAAATTTTACCAGGGGTGCCTGGGTGGCTCAGTCAGTTAAGTGCCCAACTCTTGGTTTTGGCTCAGGTCATGAGACCCAGCCCCACATTGGGCTCCACACTGACTGTGGAGTCTGCTTGAGATTCTCTCTCTCCCTCTCCCTCTGCCCCTCACCACCCACTTGCACATACTCTCTCTCTCTATCTCGATAAAATAAATAAATAAATTTTACCAATATAATCAATGTGAATAATCAGACCTATTAATAACCACTTTCTTACCTCAATCCAGGTATAACTAAATAAGAAGTTTGCTCAGAGAAAGAGCAAACCCTTGTATTAGCTAATAAAATTCATGATAATGGATTAAGGCATTCTATTAAGATGGTACTATGTAAAGGATCCAGAAATACTGAAACTCTGCCTTGACCATCTCATCTTTCTTTTCTCCAAAATCTCTAATGGAGATATACAGTAAGCAAAGCAAAACAGAAAAACATGTTGTTGTCAAAAGAATGTATAACTTATACTCTATTTTAAAACTTCAGTGTTTTGCTGACTATATAGAAAGCTTGTTTTCCCTAAGTATAAGTAGCCTCAAACAAAAGCAGACCCTAAGCTTTTTCCGTTTGTCTATTTTGGCCTCCAAAGCCTAAACTCTATTCTCTGAAATCACCTATTCCAATTTGACACTCAAGCATAAATCAGTGGAAGAAACAGGATGATTATCTTATGAAAGCTTATTTATAATTCTAAAATTTAATCTTTTTTTTTTTTCAACTTTGGCATATCAAGTACCCTGGAAGTGAATTAAATCCAAATCAACCCTCCTCCTTATACAACCCTCCTCCTTATAGGTCATGAAGAAAAGGGAAGGAATGCAAGTAGTATCCTCACTTTCCTCATGCCAAAACCAGCAGTAGACAGGGAATGACTCATAAGGATGGAATAGAAAAGAGAGACTGAGAATGAAGGGGGGGGGAATCAGAGGGGTAGACGAACCATGAGAGACAATGGATTCTGAAAAACAAACTGAGGGTTCTAGAAGGGAGGGGGGGTGGGAGGATGGGTTAGCCTGGTGATGGGTATTAAAGAGGGCACGTTCTGCATGGAGCACTGCGTGTTATGCACAAACAAGGAATCATGGAAGACTACATCTAAAACTAATGATGTAATGTATGGGGATTAACATAACAATAAAAAATTTAAAAAAAAAGAAAACCATAAGGAAGAGCAAATACATTTACAGTACTGTACTGTGAAAAAAAATCCATACTTAAGTGGACCCGTGCAGCTCAAACCTGTGTTTGAGGGTTAACAATACCATGTTTACATAAGAAAATGTCTTTTCTTAAGAATTAAATGCTGAAAAAATTGGATATAAAAAAAAAGAAAGAAAAGAGAGACTGAGCTCTCATTGTCTCCATCTGCTAAATGGTTAAAGTTAGTGGGAGACTCAAAAGACCTAAGAATTAAAGATTCTTATAAAGTAGTAAAGGATTCCAAAGTCTAATTATAAGCTATGTTATTTGTGCTTAGATGTTACTGTAATTTATCCTATCTTAATTGACTTAGATTAAATGTATATGTTCATTATAATATGACTATTAATATAAAAAACTATTTACATTTATGCAATTTGTTTTTTAAGCTCTAAAGTAATAGTTACCTTCCTAGTTCTGGAAATCCCAGAGAATTAAATGTTAATATTCATTCAATCTTGGAATGGAATTTGGAAGAGAAAAAGAAAGATGCTCTTTTTCTCCCTGGCACCCTAAGAGTAATGTAGAAGTCCAAGCTCACAGGAAAGTGCAGCAACGGGCTCTTAAGGGCTTTTTCTAATCCAAACAGCAGTAAAAACAGTGTAAAGTCCAATGCAAGACTTTAAGTGTGATGTGGTGATAGAGAATAAAAAAGGATTTAAGTAGAAAAAGAAAAAGGCAACTGAGCTCCTGAGGCAGTAAGAAATTTTTCTTTGCAGATAAAAGAGGATGCCTTACAAATAAATCTATCCCATTTCAAGTAGTGGTCATAAAGCAAAAGCAAAAATACCCAAAAGGAAAAACAGGAAAATGACCTCTGTGCAGATGGAAAAATCTTTTCTAAAGTCTCCATCCCCATTCAGTACAAAGTAGAGACAGCATCCCATAACCATCTATAGTAAACTATTCAAGCTCATCCCTTCATCCGAATGAACCAGATACTAAGAAAAAGTAGCCTGTAATCTTAAAGTAGAAATCTACTATTATACCTCAAAAGTATACTGTCACAGAATATTTTAGGTGCTATTATTCCACTACAATATCTTTATGGATATATAGGTTATAGATTCTGCCTATATGTAGACCTTCAAACTCTTCCATGAGGAAGTAAGACATCATTTATACAGGCAAGTGACTCCCTTACCCTCCTTCATTTTTTTAAGAATGCTAAAAGCCTTCCCTTTGTCAGCTGGCTGCCAAAACATATAGACAACTCATTTAAAGATTTGATAGAATATCTAGATCCCAGGTTCTTGCTAGAAAATGTAACCCTGAGTTATATGCTACTTAACCCTTGTCAAAACCTGATTGCCAGACATAATATTTACAGATGATGTTCTGAAAGATAGGCAGTCCATCTACTCCTTCATCTCTTCTAAATTAGTATTGAACATCAATACTAACATCCAAGACTTGAGAATATATATCACATTCTGATGAAACATCCCCTTAGGGAACTACTGTAACAAGTAGAGCTTTTTCTTCATGTCTTGGGACTATTTAAATCCACAGCTCACTCAGAGATAATTATGCCTATGTTAGGAACAAGAAAAGTAAATCTTCTCTAATAAACTGATTAGCTTTAATTTATGGATATCCTAAATTTTGTAAATTATTTTATTTCCACCTTTGTTTTGATGATAAATTTTCATCTCACTTTCAGCAACTACACAGAAACATGTATTGATCTGTGCTAATCTAATCCAAGTGTTCATCACTTTCTTCCCAATTTCCTTTCCTTGGACCCTATGCCTCTCATTTACCTTTAGATGTAAGATACAACAAAATTTTTAAAACTAGAATTTTTATTAGTCTATCCTCAGTTGAATGACTCATGGAATAGTAATTAAAGAATTTTCCCAAAATATTGTTAAACTTCATAGAAATATTCGGAAACAAACTGATAAATTATCATTACTCATGTCTATTTTCTGTTCTACTCTTTAATTGGCAGAGCACTCAGGTCATGTTGATAATACTGCATTAGTTTAATGCCAATGTTCTTTTTTTTTTTATTCTTATGTTAATCCCCATACATTACATCATTAGTTTTAGATGAAGTGCTCCATGATTCATTGTTTGTGCATAACACCCAGTGCTCCATGCAGAATGTGCCCTCCTCAATACCCACCACCAGGCTAACCCATCCTCCCATCCCCCTCCCCTCTAGAACCCTGTTTGTTTTTCAGAGTCCATCGTCTCTCATGGTTCATCTACCCCTCCGATTTCCCCCGCTTCATTCTTCCCGTACCGCTACGTTCTTCTTCTTCTGTTTTTTTTTTTTCTTAACATATATTGCATTATTTGTTTCAGAGGTACAGATCTGAGATTCAACAGTCTTGCACAATTCACAGCGCTTACCAGAGCATATACCCTCCCCAGTGTCTATCACCCAGTCACCCCATCCCTCCCACCCCGCCCCCCACTCCAGCAACCCTCGGTTTGTTTCCTGCAATTAAGAATTCCTCATATCAGTGAGATCATATGATACATGTCTTTCTCTGTTTGACTTATTTCACTCAACATAATACCCTCCAGTTCCATCCACGTCGTTGCAAATGACAAGATCTCATTCCTTTTGATGGCTGCATAATATTCCATTGTATATATATACCACCTCTTCTTTATCCATTCATCTGTCGATGGACATCTTGGCTCTTTCCACAGTTTGGCTATTGTGGACATTGCTGCTATAAACATCGGGGTACACGTACCCCTTCGGATCCCTACTTTCGTATCTTTGGGGTAAATACCCAGTAGTGCAATTGCTGGATCATATGGTAGCTCTATTTTCAACTTTTTGAGGAACCTCCATACAGTTTTCCAGAGTGGCTGCACCAGCTTGCATTCCCACCAACAGTATAGGAGGGTTCCCCTTTCTCCGCATCCCCGCCAACATCTGTCGTTTCCTGACTTGTTAATTTTAGCCATTCTGACTGGTGTGAGGTGGTATCTCATTGAGGTTTTGATTTGGATTTCCCTGATGCCGAGCGATATTGAGCACTTTTTCATGTGTCTGTTGGCCATTTGGATGTCTTCTTTGGAAAAATGTCTGTTCATGTCTTTTGCCCATTTCTTGATTGCATTCTTTGTTCTTTGGGTGTTGAGTTTGATGAGTTCTTTATAGATTTTGGATACTAGCCCTTTATCTGATATGTCATTTGCAAATATCTTCTCCCATTCTGTCGGTTGTCTTTTGGTTTTGTTGACTGTTTCCTTTGCTTTGCAAAAGCTTTTTATCTTGATGAAGTCCCAAGAGTTCACTTTTGCCCTTGCTTCCCTTGCCTTTGGCGATGTTTCTAGGAAGAAGTTGCTTCGGCTGAGGTCAAAGAGGTTGCTGCCTGTGTTCTCCTTTAGGATGTTGATGGACTCCTGTCTCACATTGAGGTCTTTCAACCATTTGGAGTCTATTTTTGTGTGTGGTGTAAGGAAATGGTCCAGTTTCATTCTTCTGCATGTGGCTATCCAATTCTTCCAACACTATTTGTTGAAGAGACTGTCTTTGTTCCATTGGACATTCTTTCCTGCTTTGTCAAAGATGAGTTGACTATAGAGTTGAGGGTCCATTTCTGGGCTCTCTATTCTGTTCCATTGATCTATGTGTCTGATTTTGTGCCAGTACCATGCTGTCTTGATGATGACAGCTTTGTAATAGAGCTGGAAGTCCGGAATTGTGATGCCGCCGGCTTTGCTTTTCTTTTTCAACATTCCTCTGGCTATGCGGGGTCTTTTCTGGTTCCATACAAATTTTAGGATTATTTGTTCCATTTCTTTGAAAAAAGTGGATAGTATTTTGATGGGGATTGCATTGAATGTGTAGATTGCTCTAGGTAGCATTGACATCTTCACAATATTTGTTCTTCCAATCCATGAGCATGGCACGTTTTTCCATTTCTTTGTGTCTTCCTCAATTTCTTTCATGAGTATTTCATAGTTTTCTGAGTACAGATCCTTTGTCTCTTTGGTTAGATTTATTCCTAGGTATCTTATGGTTTTGGGTGCAATTGTAAGTGGGATCGACTCCTTAATTTCTCTTTCTTCTGTCTTGTTGTTGCTGTATAGGAATGCCACTGACTTCTGTGCATTGATTTTATATCCTGCCACTTTACTAAATTCCTGTATGAGTTCTAGCAGTTTTGGGGTGGAGTCTTTTGGGTTTTCCACATAAAGTATCATATCATCTGCAAAGAGGGAGAGTTTGACTTCTTCCTTGCCAATTTGGATGCCTTTGATTTGTTTTTGTTGTCTGATTGCTGTGGCTAGGACTTCCAATACTATGTTGAATAGCAGTGGTGATAGTGGACATCCCTGCCGCGTTCCTGACCTTAGGGGGAAAGCTCTCAGTTTTTCCCCATTGAGAATGATATTCGCTGTAGGTTTTTCATAGATAGCTTTTATGATATTGAGGTATGTACCCTCTATGCCTATACTCTAAAGAGTTTTGATCAAGAAAGGATGCTGTATTTGTCAAATGCTTTTTCTGCATCTATTGAGAGGATCATATGATTCTTGTTCTTTCTTTTGTTAATGTATTGTATCACATTGATTGATTTGCGGATGTTGAACCAACCTTGCAGCCCAGGGATAAATCCCACTTGGTCGTGGTGAATAATCCTTTTAATGTACTGTTGGATCCTATTGGCTAGTATTTTGGTGAGAATTTTTGCATCCATGTTCATCAGGGATATCGGTCTGTAATTCTCCTTTTTAATGGGGTCTTTGTCTGGTTTTGGGATCAAGGTAATGCTGGCCTCATAAAATGAGTTTGGAAGTTTTCTTCCCATTTCTATTTTTTGGAACAGTTTCAGAAGAATGGGCATTAATTATTGAAATGTTTGGTAGAATTCCCCTGGGAAGCCATCTGGCCCTGGGCTTTTGTTTGTTGGGAGATTTTGGATGACTGCTTCAGTTTCCTTAGTGCTTATAGGTCTGTTTAGGTTTTCTATTTCTTCCTGGCTCAGTTTTGGTAGTTGATACATCTCTAGGAATGCATCCATTTCTTCCAGGTTATCTAATTTGCTGGCATAGAGTTGCTCATAATATGTTCTTATAATTGTTTGTATTTCTTTGGTGTTGGTTGTGATCTCTCCTCTTTCATTCATGATTTTGTTGATTTGGGTCATTTCTCTTTTTGATAAGTCTGGCCAGGGGTTTATCAATCTTGTTAATTCTTTCAAAGAACCATCTCCCAGTTTTGTTGATCTGTTCTACTGTTCTTTTCGTTTCTATTTCATTGATTTCTGCTCTGATCTTTATAATTTCTCTTCTCCTGCTGGGTTTAGGCTTTCTTTGCTGTTCTTTCTCCAGCTCCTTTAGGTGTAGGGTTAGGTTGTATACTTGAGACCTTTCTTGTTTCTTGAGAAAGGCTTGTATTGCTATATACTTTCCTCTCAGGACTGCCTTTGCTGCATCCCAAAGATTTTGAACAGTTGTGTTTTCATTTTCATTGGTTTCCATGTATTTTTTTAATTCTTCTTTAATTTCCTGGTTGACCCATTCATTCTTCAGTAGGATGCTCTTTAGCCTCCATGTATTTGAGTTCTTTCTGACTTTTGTCTTGTGATTGAGCTCTAGTTTCAAAGCATTGTGGTCTGAAAATAGGTAGGGAATGATCCCAATCTTTTGGTACCGGTTGAGACCTGATTTATGACCTAGGATGTGATCTATTCTGGAGAATGTTCCAAGGGCACTAGAGAAGAATGTGTATTCCGTTGCTTTGGGGTGGAATGTTCTGAATATGTCTGTGAAGTCCATTTGGTCCAGTGTGTCATTTAAAGTCTTTATTTCCTTGTTGATCTTTTGCTCAGACGATCTGTCCATTTCAGTGAGGGGGGGTGTTAAAGTCCCCCACTATTATTGTATTGTTGTCGATGTGTTTCTTTGCTTTTGTTATTAATAGCCTTATATAATTGGCTGCTCCCATGTTAGGGGCATAGATATTTACAATTGTTGGATCTTCTTGTTGGATAGATCCTTTAAGTATGATATAGTGTCCTTCCTCATCTCTTATTACAGTCTTTGGTTTAAAATCTAATTTGTCTGATATAAGGATTGCCACCCCAGCTTTCTTTTGGTGTCCATTAGCATGGTAAATGGTTTTCCACCCCCTCACTTTCAATCTGGGGTTGTCTTTGGGTCTAAAATGAGTCTCTTGCAGACAGCATATCGATGGGTCTTGTTTTTTAATCCAGTCTGATAGCCTGTGTCTTTTGATTGGGGCATTGAGCCCATTTACATTCAGGGTAACTATTGAAAGATAGGAATTTAGTGCCATTGTATTGTCTGTAAGGTGACTGTTACCGTATATTGTCTGTGTTCCTTTCTGGTCTATGTTGCTTTCAGGCTCTCTCTTTGCTTAGAGGACCCCTTTCAAGATTTCTTGTAGGGCTGGTTTTGTGTTTGCAAATTCCTTTAGTTTTTGTTTGTCCTGGAAGCTTTTTATCTCTCCTTCAATTTTCAATGACATCCTAGCTGGATATAGTATTCTTGGCTGCATATTTTTCTCATTTAGTGCTCTGAATATATCCTGCCAGTCCTTTCTGGCCTGCCAGGTCTCTGTGGATAGGTCTGTTGCCAATCTAATGTTTCTACCAATGTAGGTTACATATCTCTTCTCCCGAGCTGCTTTCAGGATTTTCTCTTTGTCTCTGAGACTCGTAAGTTTTACTATTAGATGTCGGGGTGTTGACCTCTTTTTATTGATTTTGAGAGGGGTTCTCTGTGCTTCCTGGATTTTCATGCCTGTTTCCTTCCCCAAATTAGGGAAGTTCTCTGCTATCATTTGCTCCATTATACCTTCTGCCCCTCTCTCTCTTTCTTCGTCTTCTGGCATCCCAATTATTCTAATGTTGTTTCGTCTTATGGTATCGCTTATCTCTGGAATTCTGCCCTCGTGATCCAGTAGTTGTTTATCTCTCTTTTTCTCAGCTTCTTTATTTTCCATCATTTCATCTTCTATATTACTGATTCTCTCTTCTGCCTCATTTATTCTAGCAGTTAGCGCCCCCCATTTTTGATTGCACCTCATTAATAGCCTTTTTGATTTCTACTTGGTTGGATTTTAGTTCTTTTACTTCTCCAGAAAGGGTTTCTCTAATAACTTCCATATTTCTTTCAAGTCCAACTAGTATCTTTAAAGTGATGATTCTGAACTCTAGATCTGACATCGTACTAATGTCCGTATTGAGCAGGTCCCTGGCAGTCGGTACTACCTCTTGTTCTTTTCGTTTAGGTGATTTTTTCCGTCTTGTCATTTTGTGCAGAGGAGAATAGATTAATGAGAGAACAAAATGCTAGCAGAGTAACAACGTCCCCAGAAAATATACTCTAAACAAATCAGAAAAGACCTGAAGCAGTGGGAAAAGAAAGGGAAAGAGAGAAAAAAGAAAAAGATAAAGATAAAAACAAAAACAAACAAAACAAAACAACAACAACAACAAAACCAGAATGTGATCAAATATGATCAGGCTGGTATATAGATCAGTGCCACACACTAGATTTGGGGTGTATTTTGGTCTTTTAGAAGAAAGTGCCTCCCAAAATTTTAACGAAAGAAAAACTTATATATGTACAAAAATAAGGGTTGATATGATGAAGGGATCGAATATGACTGTAAAGATGGAAATTATAAAAAATTTTATAAAAGGAATTGATAAGAAGTTGTTTGAAAAAAGAAAGAAGAGGATTTAAAAAAAGAAAGAAAAAAGGGAGAGGATGTGATCAGGCAGGGGAATAGAAAACACCATATACTAGAGATTTAGGGTATATTTTAATCTGTTAGAAGAAACTATCTCAAAATTTTAAAGAGAGAACAACTTATATATATAAGCCAAAAATACGGGTAACTACTATGAAGGGATAGAATATGACTCTAAAAATGAAAAATAAAAATGTTTTTTTTTTTAAAAAAGGGATTGATAAGATGTTGGTTGAAAAAGGGAAAAAGAAAAATTCAAAAAGAAAAAAAAGAAAAAAAGACAGTTAAAAAAAATTAACTTTGAAAGACTACAGAATCATGGTAAAAAAGCCATGAATTCTATGTGCAGTATTCCCCTAGCGCTGGAGTTCTGCTGTTCTCATTGATCGGTAAACTTGGTCTTGGCTGGCTGTTCTCGCTGATCTTCTGGGGAGGGCCTGTTGCCGTGGTTTCCAAATGTCTTTGCTGGAGGCAGAATTGCCCCACCCTTGCCCCCTCCCAGCTAAGTAATCTGCTCGGGTTTGCTCTCCGGGGCTTTTGTTCCCTGCGAGCTTTCCGTACAGCTTTGGAGGCGGAGAGTGAAAATGGCGGCCTCCCAATCTCCGCCGCGGAGGAGCCAAGAACTCGGGGCCCCGATTCTCAGTGAGCCCCCAGAGAAAAGCCGTCAGTCACTCCCGTCTCCCCGGTCTCCAGCCGCACTCCGTGCTCACCTGGCCTGTGACCGCGCGTTTCTATCCCTGGCACCCGACCCCGGGTGGAGTCTCCAAACCCAGCAGATCCCTGCGGCGCACTCCTGCGCGGCTCCTCCCAGGGGAGGAAGGTGAGTCTCCCCGGATCTGCCGCTTGTTGGGTCCCTGCTGGAGGAGCAGTGGCCCGACTGTGCCGCGGATCACGGTTTATGGCAACCCCGAGCTGAGAGCCCGCGCCTGGGCTCCGCCCCTGCAGCCGGCTTCCCTGCTCCGATACCTGGGAGCTCTGCCACACTCAGGCACCCCCAGTCTTCTGTGACCCGTGGGTCCTGAGACCACACTGTCCCGGAGGGTTCCACCCCCCGCTTAGCCACCAGAGTGACGTCCCTCAGCGGGGCAGACTTTTAAAAGTTCCGATTTTGTGCTCCGCGGCTCTATCACTTGCCAGAAGCGGCCAATGGAGGCCCCTCCCCCGCCGTCTATCCTCCCGAATATCGCCTCGGATTCACTTCTCCGCACGTCCTGCCTTCCAGAAAGTGGTCGCTTTTCTGATGAGAGAGTTGTTGCTCTTCTTTTCTTCGATCTCCTGTTGAGTTTGTAGGTGTTCAGAATGGTTTGATCCCTATCCAGCTGAATTCCTGAGAGGAGACGAAATCCAGGTCTCCTACTCCTCCGCCATCTTGCTACGCCCCAGTCTAATGCCAATGTTCTTATGCACTTTATATTTCAACACATTGAGAATAAAGGTTTCATCTTGAACAGTTTTAAAAATATTGTTTTCCTGGTGACATAACTAATTAGCCACCAAAAAAGCATGTCTATAACCAGGAAGGATATTAAATAACAACTGACAGAGTCATATGATAAATTGCTATATTTTGACATCTAAAGGATTATTTTCAGTTATTTTTCCTAGACAATTAAGCTTATTCAAATTCCACAATGGGTTGTGTCAGTCATCATCATATATAAAACACTTTAATGGTATACAGTAAGCTTTTGCTCCTCATACAAATATCTTAGGACCTGTAATTACACCTCACTAAACCTTAGCACCATAGTTTGGAAATCTCATTCATAATATTTAGTCTAAAATTGTACTAAATAAATAAAGTATATTATCTCTAAAGCATTCATGAGCTTGTTTTCTATGGGAGGATATTTAAAATTTTGTAAATTAGGTAGGGTTTCAAGCGTTAGTATAAGAAGTTGATTAAATGAAATGATGAGAACTTTTTCTTTTTTCTACCAATGGGGAAGTGTACTTGATCAATTTCTTAATATACCCTTTTGTGCACATTATACACATTTCTAAAAGTAAATCTAAAAGATATATTTGTTACCTTACCTATAATTATTTATTGAGGTCAGTTAACCAATGTTTTTCTCAGTGCCTAATAAAATCATTGAATAGACAAAATTCAGGAAAGCACAAAATGCTACAAAACTTAAAAGTGTCTGAGATTTTACTTTACTTGCAACCTAACAAGAAAGCATGCCACAAGCTCACTGATGCTGGCCTCCTTGGTCAGGGAGAAAGGACTTTATTACTGATAGTATGAGCAATAGCCAGAGTATCAGCGTTTTCTAAATTCCCAACCCCAATTTCCATAGGTTAACATAAGGAGAGATAGGTCTGCCTGTCCACACATTACAGAAGAGGAACTCAGACTTAAGGAACTTGAATCTTTTATAACGAATGGTAAACCTGCTTGATCTTTGTTCCAGAGAAAAGCATCTCTATTACACTGGACAGTAATAATAAACCTACCTTTCACTCCAGTGAGAGACACTTTATCTTCAAAGGCTGTTCACCATACAAATATCCTTGAAAAGGGAATCCAGAACAAGAACAGCCAATTCTTCTGCTTGCAAGACATGCAGAAATGTGAGAGACCCATGGTGAGTTGTCTCCCAACATATGGCATATGAAACAGTACAGCATCTCAGTGACTGATACATGGTTGGAGCTAATAAATATCTGTTGAATGAATGAATGAATGAATAAGCTCAACTAAGGGTAGAACAAAGTGAAAAATTATATTTGAATAAAAATGCTGTCTACAGCATTGTTCAGACTAAAAAAAATAGAAATGACCTATAAGTCTACCATTAATCATATGGAAAATTAATGAGATATTAGATACAAGAAGTTCCTCTCTTCTTCTAACATAAGAAATGATCAACAATAATGTACTGAGTCAAAGGTAGGTTAAAATATCATGTAGTGTTTCCTGTAAAATTTATGTATACTTATATGTATACATGAACAGAGAGATGTGCCCAGAAGGAGAGTAACCAAAATATTAATAATGGTATTTTCTAAACCTCTGTCTCAGAACAGAGAAGTTGCAGTCTGCTCTTCACTGAGCTCTCCAGGACACAATTTTTGGGACTTCATCAAGATAAAAAGTTTCTGCACAGCAAAGGAAACAGTCAACAAAACAAAGAGGCAACCACGGAATGGGAGAAGGTATTTGCAAATGACATTACAAATAAAGGGCTAGTATCCAAGATCTATAAAGAACTTCTCAAACTCAACACCCAAAAAACAAATAATCAAGTCAAAAAATGGGCAGAAGACATGAACAGACACTTCTCCAAAGAAGACATATGAATGGCTAACAGACACATGAAAAAGTGTTCATCATCATTAGCCATCAGGGAAATTCAAATCAAAACCACATTGAGATACCACCCTACATCAGTTAGAATGGCAAAAATTAACAAGGCAGCAAACAACAAATGTTGGAGAGGATGTGGAGAAAGGGGAACCCTCTTACACTGTTGGTGGGAATGCAAGTTGGTACAGCCACTTTGGAAAACAGTATGGAGGTTCCTCAAAAAGTTAAAAATAGAGCTATCCTATAACCCAGCAATTGCACTACTGGGTATTTACCCCAAAGATACAGATGTAGAGAAAAGAAGGGGCACATGCATCCCAACGTTCATAGCAACAATGTCCACAATAGCCAAACTCTGGAAGGAGCCAAGATGCCCTCCAACAGATGAATGGATAAAGAAGATGTGGTTCATATATACAATGGAATATTGCTCAGCCATCAGAAAGGATGAATACCCAACTTTTGCATCAAAGGATGAATACCCAACTTTTGGATGGAATTGGAGGGGATTATGCTAAGTGAAATAAGTCAAGCAGAGAAAGACAATTATCTTAAGGTTTCACTCATATGTGGAACATAAGGAATAGCATGGAGGACATTGGGAGAAGGAAGGTAAAAATGAAGGGGAGGAACCAGAGGGGGAGATGAACCATGAGAGACTATGGACTCTGGGAAACAAACTGAGGGTTTCAGAGGGGAAGGGAGTGGGGACATGTGTTAGCCCAGTGATGGGTATTAAGGAGAGCATGTATTGCAATGAGCACAGGGTGTTATATGCAAATAATGAATCATGGAACACTACATCAAAAACTAATGAAGTACTGTATTGTGACTAACATAACATAATAAAAAAATTAAAATAATAAAATAAAATAAAAATAGTGGTACTTTCTGAATTATGTAGTTAAAGGACATTTTTACTTTCTTCTTTGCCTGTTATATAATTTGAATTGTTTTATCATAGACACATATAATTTCTAAGGTAGTTATTTTTAAAACTTAAAACCAAGCTATATTAAAATCATACTTACAAGCACCATCCAAAGCATGTTTCTTTGCCATTGAGTTTTAACATTGACAAAGATTTACTGGGTATAGAAATTCTAACAGCCCTAATAAAAGCAATGCCTAGCATTAGCATCCATCTATTTTATTTGAGAGCTTAATTTACCATCTGTTACATTCAAACTCTTCATTTCTTTACAGTTCAATGTATGTTGTGGTAACTGGAAATCCAAATATGTATCCAAAATACACCACAAATGAAATGTCCGAACGTAAAACATTTACTCAAACTGAATGCAAACACCCACAGACATCTTCTCAGATTAGAGTCTTTTTCTTACTTTATCTCAATCTGGAAATATAAAAATTAACTAGTCTCTACTTTAAAATGGGCAAGAAGCCATTCTGATTTGCTTTAAGATGAAAAAGGGAGTTGCTGAGGAAACGCTTTGCATCCAGCCCATGTACAATTCTTCTAAATTTTGCTTCCAACTCTGCTTGCAATTCTTCTAAAATGGGCTGACAAAAGAAGCAGATTTTCATTATAGACAGAGAAGGTATCAAGTGTAGTTATCAATGATTTATCCAACAAATATAGGGTACCAAATATATCCTCAACCTTGCATTAGATACTATGTAGGACAAAGGAAAAAATCATTAGACAAAATCTTTGTTCTTGAGGAGCTCTCAAATGAGATAATACTCTTGAATAGGTAAAAAATGGAAACAATTCCAGACAACCTGTGATCAGGTAGTAGACAGAGTGTGCATGCATTTGAGAAAAGTAGATTAATGTCCCCTGGGATTTCAGGTCTAGAGATGCAGAAGCAAAATTAAGAGGACATGTCCATCTACAGATGACTGCTTAAAGAAGATGTGGTATATATATACAATGGAATATTATGCAGCCATCAAAAGGAATGAGATCTTGCCATTTGCAATGACGTGGATGGAACTGGAGGATGTTATGCTGAGCGAGATAAGTCAATCAGAGAAAGACGTGTATCATATGACCTCACTGTTATGAGGAATTCTTAATCTCAGGAAACAAACTAAAGGTTGCTGGAGTGGTGGGGGGTGGGAGGGATGGGGTGGTTGGGTGATAGACATTGGGGGGGGTATGTGCTATGGTGACTCTGTAAAGTGTGATACTGTCGAATCTCAGACCTGTAACTCTCTAAAAAAAAAAATGCAATATATGTTAAAAAAAAAAAAAAAAAGAAAGCAGGAGGGGAAGAATGAGGGGGGGAATTGGAGGGGGAGATGAACCATGAGAGACAATGGACTCTGAAAAACAAACTGAGGGTTCTAGAGGGGAGGGGGTGAGGGGATGGGTTAGACTGGTGATGGGTATTAAAGAAGGCATGTATTGCATGGAACACTGGGTGTTATACACAAACAATGAGTCATGGAACACTACATCAAAAACTAATGATATATGGTGATTAACATAACAATAAAAAATTTTTAAAAATTAAGAGGACATGAACAAGGACTAATAGAATTGACACAAATCAAAGCAAGTACAACTTAATTGATGAAACCCCATACCCCATTCTGTTAAGTCTGTACAATTCTTCACCCAGCACCTACAACGTGAGTATTCAAGTTACCAATATTAAAATACTGCAAAACTATACATTCTTTTTAGAATCTGTATTAGCTAGGGTTCTCTAGAGAAACAACATTAATAGAAGATAAATATAAATATATATATATATTAGGTTGATAAGAATAACCTAAAAATGTGTGTGTGTGTGTGTGTGTGTGTGTGTGTGTGTGTGTGTGGAGAGATTTATTATAAGGAATTGTCTCATGTTATTATGGAGGGTGAAATCCCACAATTTACCATCCACAAACTGGAGACCCAGGAAAGCTGGTAGTACAATTCAGTCCAAGTCTGAAGGTCTGAGACCCGGGCGCACTGATAATGTAGATTCTAGTTTAATGACAATTACAGTTCTCATTTCTATAACTGTTCCATATGACTGTAGCTAGTATTTATATCTACCTTTTTCACTACCCATGTTGTATTCGCTTTGTGTTCAGCAAGCATCTCAGCTGGTCATAGTTTTTTAACTGATAAGGTGACCCAGACCTTCACTTCTGAAAGATCTGAGCCATTAGTTATCCTGCCTAAGTTGGGTTGTTTCAGTTTTCCATTGACCTTAATCACAGGGCATGGAAATACAGAGATTACCTAAGAGATCTCATTCCAGAAATTCTCTTCCTTAGTTGCACTGTAGAGTAGCAGGCCAACTTCCCTTGGTAGTCAGCATTACTCACCCCAGCCAGCTCAGTAACTCCTTTCTTTGGCTATTGATTCAGAGGCAGGAGGAGACCAAAGTGGCCAAGGGGCAGTCTTAACTTTCAGTTCAATGAAACCATTGTGTCTCCTGGTAGAAATGTACCCTCCCTTTAGAACTAAGACCTCTAGGCAAGCAGAGCATAAAATCATTGGAAAAGAAAGTAAAAGTTTTACAAGTGGGGTCACTGGAGTAAGTAATATAAGAATCAACAGTATCAGTTTCAGTGGGAGCAAAAAGGAGGGGTGGCTACTTACTCCAGACTAGGGGAAACTGGGAAAGGGATCAAGTGGAAATGAATGTTTGAATGCGTTGAGTCTTTTTATATATATATATCTTATTTATTTATTTGACTGAGAGAACAGGAACACAAGCAGGGGGAGTGAGAGAGGGAGAAGCAGGCTTCCCGCCGAGCGGGGAGCCCGATGTGGGGCTCGATCCCAGGACCCTGGGATCATGACCTGAGCTGAAGGCAGACACCCAGCGACTGAGCCACCCAGGTGCCCTGAACGAGTTGAGTCTTAAAGGATGAATTATAGCTGGCTATATAAGGAAATTGAGGTCCAGAAAGCACAAGTGTCTGTTTAGTTATTTGCCTATTGTCTTTTGGCTCTGTATCCACTCTACTAGATCATACTATATTCTGAAGTACTAAATCTTGGAGTCTGCAAATTCCCAAACGCCCTTTGCAGCTGGCTTCCAGTTGGCTTCTGCCAATGTGAAGCACAGGAGACATACTGGAAAAGAGAAAAAGGGAAACACTGCAAACCCAAGTCTGCCACTTGGTGGCACCTCCTTCATGGTCCCAGCTCCTGAAGTTGTAGTCCCCACATCCATGGTCCATGGTTACAGCTGCAGCCCCTCCCCTGATAAGCCCGCTCCCTCCCTTCCTTTTGTAGGCCTTGAGATAGCAGTTGCTTTTTGCATTTACTAGTTTGTCTCCTTTTTGGTCTTCTACCCCTTCAATATCTGTGTAATAAATACCATGTGTTAAATCCCCTCTCCTGAAACAGATTGTGTAGTTTTTCTTTCCCTCTGACTAGTCTCTCACTAGTCTCTGACTGATGTGCACTTAGTAACAAGCTAAGATTCTTGAATTAGATTGCTTACTTTTTTGATCTTGAATGAAGTCAAGGCCTCCTTATAAAAGTAAATTAAGACACTAGTAATTTGTGACATGTAATGACATCATGCTCACTTGAATTATCACGTTTGCTTAGAATGAAGTATCTACTAAAAGCAAGACTTTGGTAGGCCAACTGGCTACAGCACTTTGCCATTATAATAGGAATGATTAACCACAAGAACTGGGAGGTTATCTGATTATTTCTGAGTATTATGAAAAATAAATGATGAGTCCAGTGCCAAAAGGAAAACCACAGGCCCAGATGGCATCACGTAGGCCAAGTCCCCAAACTGGGGCTTAATACCTTTCAAAGTCCTTGAGAGACAGTCTTTTTTTTTTTTAAGATTTTATTTATTTGACAGAGAGAGACACAGTGAGAGAGGGAACACAAGCAGGGGGAGTGGGAGAGGGAGAAGCAGGCCCCCCGCCGAGCAGGGAGCCCGATGCGGGGCTCGATCCCAGGACCCTGGGATCATGACCTGAGCCGAAGGCAGACGCTTAACGACTGAGCCACCCAGGCGCCCCAAGAGAGACAGTCTTTACCAGTCAGTCAGGAATTTTCCTGTCAGCACCAGTGTATCTGCCACATCGGCCCTCTTCATCCCCCAAAGGAATCTTCGTTAAGACCCTCTGCTCTTACCCCTAAGGGAAAGCAACCTTGCCTGGAACAATTCTTTTCTTTTGCTAATAACTTTCTTAGCCCACCCTTCTTCCTATAATAACGTTCTATTTGGTACAACTCCTCAGAGCTCCCCTCCGCTTGCTAGGTGAGACACTGCCTGATTCATAAATTGTTTAATAAAGCCAGTTAGATCTTCAGATTTACTCAGTTGAATTTTTTCTTAACATCAGTCATTTTAAAATCTCAAATTATAAAAAAGAAAAATCTCTTATTTCTTGTAGCTACAGGACAAATATGGCTGAATAGCAAACCCAATAAATTTAAGAAATCTAAATCCTGAAATTTCCCTGATATTTTAAAATGATATTTAACAGTATCCTTGCCAGTAAAAGTAGGGCTTCTTCCCCTATATGAACAGACTATTTTTCCATTGCTTGAAGACACTGCTATGGCCCCCCCCCAAGAGGCAATTAGCTTGAAAAAAAAATAATAATAATCCCTCAAGACCACACCCATCATCCATCATTTTGTGCTTCTAATCCTATAAATCTAATCAGATATAACTGAAAAGATATAGCTTATACTCCTAAACTTTGAAAGACTTAAAATTTGCATCAACAAAATAGTCTTTTCAACAAATGGTACTGAAACAACTGAATCTATCCAATAAACTGCTCCTATGTTATATTCCATCCTCCTTTGTTTAAAACTGCTAGAATGCAATTATACATATATACTATGGCTCTAAAATATTTTTGTTGATTAATTTTTGTACATGTATATGCATATATTCTACCTTCCAGGGACTCTGGACTTAATGTATTACTCTGAGAAGTTGAGGAGTGTCTCTGTTTACTTGATTAGTTGATAGAAATATGGACTCAGCAGTGAGCTACTTAATGATGTTGAGTTATCACTCCCAGATTTAATATAAAAGAAGGAATAAAACATTTTGGAAGATCACAGTGTTGAAGTAATGTTAGTAAGCACAACCTGAAAAATCATATCTCACCATGTCTCCCAAAGAGGGACCATAGGACACTCCCTTAACTAAGGCATTAGGAAAGAAAGAATTGCATCAGTTAGAAAACTCTGGTGGCTGTTCTCTAAAAGCTGGAATGGTGGTAGGAGATGCTGTCATTGTAACCAGATTCCTTATCATTAGGGGAATATGGAATTTCAGCAGGACCAAGCTTAGGTCAGTCTTTAACTCCAGTGGTAAGATAGGCAAATTAGCATAATAGGAACTAGAATCAAAGCAGCAATCAGGTCCTTTGACTTTTGGTAATGACTAACTGATCATTACCAAATGATCTCTGAAAAGAAAATCAGTGATTTTCTTTTACTCAAGTACTGCTTGATCTAGATAACTTAACAAGCTCTAGTTCTAGCGGGCACCATAATACAGACTCACAGCTTCCTGCTCAGTTACCCAACTTAATGGGATCCCCTTGAAGTAGGATCCTACAATGCTGCCCAAGAATATACTATAAATATCACTCCAAGTTTGCCCTGAAGGGATCTAAAACTATTATTCAAAGTGACTTTCCACAAAAGAAAAGACTCTGTCAGGGATTATTAGATAATGGCTCTGAGTTAATATTAATTCATAAGTACCTAAAACATTACAGAGGTCCACCAGCAAAGAGAAGGATTATTGGGGTCAGGTGACAAAAACAGCTTTGACTCAAGTCTCATGATGAGCAAAGTCATTCTATAAGACCACGTGTATCATTTCCCCAGTTCTTGAATATATGATTTCAATAGGCATATTTGGAAACTGGCCAAATGGAATGAGTCGAGACCTGTTAAGGTAGAAAGAGCCAAGTGAAAAATGCTCTAGAAAATTCCCTCCATCCAGGTAGACAGTACTCCCAGAACAAGCCACAAGGCATGGCCTCGGTGGTCCCAACTCTAGCCAAGCCACAGCAGCAGTGCCTGGCCCCACTCACACAGCGATACCTCCTCCACCCAGTCTCTGAAACTGAGGTCCCTCTGCACTGTCCTGGCAGCTGAGATAGTGCAGCTCATGGAGGGGTGGCAACCCCTCAAGCCCTTTGAGTCCTTGAGGAATTGGCCCCTCTTCCTCACTTCTAAATTGCCATAACAACATCTCCTCTCTGTTGTTTTCCCAGATTTACAGTGAATAACAGCTTCCTACTGTGTCTAATCTCCATTCTTTTAGCCCTTCCAGCTTTCCAACACCTACATTACCAGTTTGCTGAACTGGACACACCCCTCACACACTTCTTGAAATATTTTACATGATTCCTTTGTTCCTGAGAAGAGTGTAACTACAACAATGCCCAAGGCCCACGGTGTTTTCCATGGGATAAGAATGAGGGACCTCACGAATGAGCGATAAGAGTGCAGTTATCATTGAGTATATTTCACATTCTGTTGTGTGCTTCCAGGAATGTGCCTATCTCTGTGGAGAAACACAGAATTAAGGAATTATTATCATGTAATATTATTAAAAGTACAGCCACGGTGCATCAACAGCATGTGCAAAATGACAAAAGGAAGAATATGAAAAAGAGACAAAGCATCCCTAACAGTCTGGAAATGATGGCCTTAATCACAGAAATGAAATAGAGCAAGAGATCTCTCAGAGAGGGAAAATGAAGGAGTCTTTAAAATACTTAAATATCTAAGGGTGAACTGTTGTGATATTTATTTCAATACATGACAGAAGTTCAGAGTCACCTTGCTCAGGGAAATATGCACTTTTCCTCTGTTAATTGGATGGCACGTTCCTACTTCTAGCATTGTGCATTCCCTCTGTATTTTATTGTCTCCTTTTTAATATCAGGGGACGGTTAGTCAAAACTCAGACTCTTAACAAGCTTGCAATCCTAGTATTTCCTGGTTGTTGTTTAAGCTATAGTTGTAGGCATAAACATAGCCAAAGACAAGGACACAGACATTGATATAACATATTTAATATTCAAAGAAGGATTGACAGTCCCCATCTGACACACGAGGAGCCCATTGGATGAACTACAAATTTATCCAAAATTTATTATTCAGTTCTTTTGGACAACTGATAAACAATTATATAGAGACTTTTATTTTTTTACATAGGAGAAAGTTGTTTACTTGTAGTCCACTCTATAAAGTATTAAAATTTGATCTCTTAAAGCATTGTGTAGTCAGATTTACTAAAAAACTGGAATTAGTATTCTACTAAGAAGTCTGGCTGCAGACTTCCTGCAAAGATAATTAGGAAAACTTGTGATTTGGGAAAATACTTTATTAACAGTATATTATCAGTGTCGTCTTAAGCCACTTACGGTTTTCTACATTCTCACTTTTTGTTATTATTTTACTTTAGCTTCACTGGTGCCAATTTAGTTTTTAGAGTGAGCAAACAAAGCCAGAAAGCTGAAAAAGTAGCCAGCAACCACTGAAATTAACTGTGGATCCCACAAATGGATGATTTTATGTAAATATTACATAGAGAAAATTTGGATTAAAGGACAATGAAAAGCAAACATGGTGATTCTAGAAGTTCCATCTTCAACATAGGAAAAGAGGCAGTTATTTTATCTTAGACCAATTCAAGGTGGTTTCATGGATTGAGGAGGCTAAGGAGCTATAATTGTGACAGAACAATGACCCTACAGAAATCCATCAGAGTCCCAGAGTTTCAGGTTACATGAGCTTCCATTTCTTTTACCATTTAGAGCCAACCTAAATATGTGTCTTTATAGACTGTCTGTTTGGTAGGTCAATCAGCCAACAAGTAATTATCGGGAGGGGCTAGTGTGTTCTAAAGTGGATCTGAATAAGTTGTGAGCAGGGTATTAGGTGATAGAAAACCAAATCCCTGATCTAGAGGCCATGGCCAGACTGTCATTGTGTCTCACATAGCACAGGACAACATCTCAAAGAAGTAGAATAAATTAGCCTAAGTATACTTGATCACTTGAAAAGTATCAAATGAATGCATTAATAAGTAAAAAAATTCAAGAAATATTCTCTCTTTAATTCACGAATCATATTAACTATTAATATCAAAAGGATATAAGAAGGGTACAGATTCCAGCTAAAATACATCCTGTCAGAATGCATGGTGGTGTAGATTCATCCCGGAGCCTATTCCAACTGTAGGGCTCCCCTGCTCCCTGGCACTGCAAACCTGTGAGCCCTGAGCTGTCTCTTTCTCTTTCTCTCTCTCTCTCTCTCTGGCCAAATATTGCTGAAGGAGAAGAGGATTTTATTGCCCTTGCAATGCTATCCTGGCAGCAACAGGAAAGACAAAAGTAATTATCCAAAGAGCAAGAACCAAAGCTGGAGACTCACGACCTAGGCTTCTAAAGCCATTAGAACGCCAGGATCCCTGGTGGACTTGAGAAAGTGAGGGGTTACTAAGGAAGAAAAAAAGCATAGCATTTATACCGTGTCAAGTACATGGAAAGGATCATATGTCCCTTGAATTACAAAGGGGAGATTTCTGCAAAGAGCTGGAAATTTAGTCCTGCACTCAGCTGATTTGTTTAATTACAGGAAATCTAAGGTATCCCATTAGTTCAGGCTTTACTGTATTATTAAAGGAAGGTTTTAGGGATAGAAATGTCTCTGAAATATGAGAAACCTCTCTTGCTGCTGTAGGAGAACTTATCTCCCGGTCCTCATCTTCCCAACTCAGCTCTAATGTCTGGAGTACTGTTACCCCAGACACAACAGTCATTTAATCTCATTTCATTTTTCAATGTCAGGGCACATTAATATTTATAAATAGAAACAAAGTCCATAAGCTAAATTTTTCTCTCAGAAAAAATTGTACGGATGCATTTTTTAAAGTGACATGACTAATTTTATCATTATAATTTTATGTTCTGTGAATGCATCAAACAGTGGAAACCTGAGGGTCTTCCCTCCATTATACCAGATTCTCCAATAACATTTGACATGTGGAAGCCAAATATCTTCTCAATTCATTAGACAACAGAAAATACCAAATACAGTGCTCCAAGGGTATTTAACTAGAAAAGAACTAAGAATGTATTTCTAGAAATAGAAATTTTCAAGAGCTGTAACTTAAAATTATTCAGAGTAAATGCATATGGTCACACTGCTTTACTTACGTCTTTATAATTTACTTCAAAAGGTGATACTCAAATGGATTTTTGGTAGTTAAATATTAATACAGTAACTTTTTTTAAAGATTTTATTTATTTATTTGAGAGACAGAAAGAGAACACAGGAGCATGGAGGAGGGACAGAGGGAGAAGCAGGGTCCCCATTGAGCTGGGAGCCCGAAGTGGGGCTCAATCCCAGGACCCCTGGATCGTGACCTGAGCCGAAGACAGGCACTTAACTGACTGAGCCACCCAGGCACCCCAGTAAAGTAACTTTTAAAGGGAACATCAAATAATAATTGCAAAGGACTTAACTTATGTAACCCCATGTCAATTTTTTTTTACCCCCTGTGGTAGACAACTTAGTGGGGTTCAACTAAAACAGAACAAAACAAAACAATTTTCATGGGGACAAATAAATCTCTCTCGTTTGTTACTTAATAAGGCCCATGTTTGAGCGGGTAGAGACCGCTTGGATTAGTGACATGCACATTTCAGATTAGATACAGTATACTTTTATTTCACTAGACTCTCATAATTCAGGGGGTTTTCTCCCACCTGCCATTGGAAATTGTTATCAACCAGACTCCTTCATCACTAAATTTTTCCCCAAAGCAGTCACTATCAGCACCACTACCCACCAACAAACACCACCTCTTTCCTTACATGCTTTTAAGCATCTAGTACTGCATCTTCTCATAAGTTGGTAAGAGAAATTATCTTAGCAGTGATCTAAGACAAATATCTCCAAATTGTTTCTCTAAGCCCTAGATTTCCATGGCAGATCCTTAGTGCCCACTGAAGTGGGTGAGGACAGTCCCCTCAAGCTGGAATGCTGGGGCTCGAGACCTACTTACTCCCTTATCCCTTCAATGAGATTTACTACTCGGTCTCACCCTTTACTTTGGAATTCATCATAACACCGTTTAAGAGGAAAAGTAAAAGGTTCTACTATTTTTACAACCTTGAAAATCTTTTATTGGGGAGCTGATCATATCACATTAGGGAGATTTTTTCTTTTCTTTCTCTGGTATCTTAATTGAAGAAAATGTGTATGCTGCATCTGGCAAATAGGGGAACAAAGGCAGATGAACATAAGTGTGTGTGAATCATTTATTGCTTCTTAGTTATTAATGTTTTTTCCCAAATAAATTATAAGAGGAATAGAACCTCTCCCAATACTGTTATTCTTTGGAGCACAAATACAGTGAAGAAGGACAGGGATGTTTGGTTGAAACTAGTTGGCTATTTCCTCCTTCTTTTATTCTCCATCAATACTGAAATCACCCTAAATTCAGAGGGATGTTTATTTTTGAATAAGTATGCTCAAATATGTGCAACCATGAGTAATATCTACTTACTGGGCAATTTAAAGTACCCTTCAACAGAGCCAGAGAGTCAACTGTGTTTTATGCACAGAGAGTGAAAATTAATGCTCTGCCTATGCCTATCACAGTATGTCACATTTCTGATTGAAACTTTTCAACCTGCTTATCAGACATATGGTACAGGGATAAATTTATCTTTATAAACTTTATATGTGTCACCAAAAATAGCCTCAGGATCACTATAACCTAATGAACTAAGAATGTCCAGTAAATGATTAGGCTGCTTCTGACAATGAAAGTTGCATACCCTGTTCTTTAAAATCTAAAGCACAGTATTTCTAGGGGGAATCTAGTCCTCCAGAGTTTACTCCTAAAATAACACCCATGATATTTAACAGCAGCCAGATGGAAAGCCTTCAGCTTTTAGTCCTAATTTTACTGACATTGTTCTATAAAGCATCCACAAAAATCATTTTTCCCAGTAACTAACCCTACATAACTTTGTTATTCTTGCCACATTAAAAGCATCCTAACTTTCTGATTTTTAAAGCTACAATCTGCACAAATCTGGTACAGAGTGACTTATCTAAATATTTGAGTCTATAAGTACCTCAAGATCAATTGTTCTCAGAAGAAAACAGCTTTATGGCTCTAGTCTGAGTTTATCTCCATAAATCACTCAGATAAGACTTAAATAATAAGGAAGGTTTTTGTAATTCAATATAACTAATTATGTAAGAAGGGATAGTCAAAGAAAATCATTTTATCAAAACATCTAAGTCACCAAATTGTTTTGACAATTCAGGAACTGTAGTATATTAATTGAAGTAACTTTTCTAAGTCTATGATGATACTGATGCACATCGTCACATT
Organism: Neomonachus schauinslandi; assembly: GCF_002201575.2. Classification (NCBI taxonomy): domain Eukaryota; kingdom Metazoa; phylum Chordata; class Mammalia; order Carnivora; family Phocidae; genus Neomonachus; species Neomonachus schauinslandi. The sequence goes on along the minus strand of NC_058413.1, from coordinate 74,996,441 downwards.
ATGTTAGCCCTGAAGGCTTGTCTACCACTCTATTTTCAAACATAGTATGACAGTGTGATAGCAGAGAGAAATAATACCCTGGACATGCGAAGGTGAAGTTATTGGCTCACCATTGCTGGGGTACATATGTGATAGTTGTTCCATGAATGGAAATTGACTTGAGATGATCCAAACATGCTTTCTCATTTGCTTCTCTTTATCTATTTATTTTTTTTTGAGTAAACTCTATGCCCAGTGTGGGTTTTGAACTCACTACCCTGAGATCAAGAGTCACGTGCTCTACTGACTGTGCCAGCCAGATGCCTCCTCATCTGGTTCTCTATGACCATATATCTGCAAATCAAGTGACCAATGTGAACGGGGCAATCTCAGGTTACAGATATAAATGAAAACAAACTGGTCCATAAAAAGATGAAACTTACTACTTTCACCTTATCAATGTGATGTTTTAACCAACCTAGCAAACCAGTTTGACTCAAGGATGCAAAAGCAAACATAATATGAATAAAACACAAAATCATTTTTTTTTAAAGATTTTATTTATTTATTTGAGACAGAGAGAATGAGAGAGACAGAGAGCACATGAGAGGGGGGAGGGTCAGAGGGAGAAGCAGGCTCCCCGCCGAGCAGGGAGCCCGATGCGGGACTCGATCCAGGGACTCCAGGATCATGACCTGAGCCGAAGGCAGTCGCTTAACCAACTGAGCCACCCAGGTGCCCAACACAAAATCATTTTTATTGCCAATTCTAAGGATCTCTGATCATCTAGGGAAAAAAAAATCTATCATTAGTAATATACAGGAGACCCACTTTGAATTGATGCCTTTTTATTTTTTGCTTTGCCCTCAACCATTTCCTCATTCATTAACAAATATTTGTAGTGGGTGCCTGCTAAGCCAGCACCATAGTTGATATAGTGGATACACAACTAAGCAAGTAATAATTTCTGTCCTTGAGGCAATTTCAGTTTAGTGGGAGAAAAAACGGGCAATAACTAACAATAGCAGTGCAAGATAATAAAGTGCTTTCTGTTCAAATTGCTAAGGAGATATTAATAAAAATCTTCTCAATCAAAATGGGGGAAAGGCTGGACTCTCATAGAAGAAATTGAGCCTTGATAGATGCCTAGGAGTTAGCGAAGTAGGAAAGATGCCGAAAATGCCAGGCACTCAGCTATCTGTTTAGACCTTCAACCTCCCTAATCCTTCAAGTTCAAATTGGACCTCCGCCATGTGTGCTTCCTGGACACTTTTCAATTCTCATGATAACACTACAACTATAATTTCCTATTTATTTACCTCCACCTATCATTTTATGCAGTAGCTTCTCTTTATTTGCTCTCAAGTCCCTGTAGTCTATAACCCACATAAAGGGAAAAACTGCATTTGTCATTTTAATAGGTATGGCAATCCCCAGTATCCTGAATTGCCGAGGCATAAAACAAGAGCTAAGTAAATCATTGATGAATTAAAGTTGGGGGAAGGAATAGTTTGTGCAAAAGCACTAATGTGTGAAACAACATGACAGGAAGCTGGTAGGTCTAGAGAAATAGACAACGGGGACCAGGATAGAGATGGGTCTAATTCTAATCCTTGACAAGGCTGTGACCGTTTACAGTGTAGATGAATGAATTCAATTACAGCTTTGAGGCTCAGCTGCTTAGATTCTTTCCTAACTCCACCATTTACTGACTATTTTACATTGGGAAAGATATTTAATCTCTTTATGCCTCATTTTCTTTATCTGTAAAGTACCTACATTGGGATTTTGTAATGTTCAAGTGAATGATCTATATAAGCTTGGAATAGTACCCTTCACATGGCAAGTGCTCAATAAATGTTAACTAACGGGCGCCTGGGTGGCTCAGTCGTTAAGCGGCTGCCTTCGGCTCAGGTCATGATCCCAGGGTCCTGGGATCGAGTCCCACATTGGGCTCCCTGCTCAGCGGGAAGCCTGCTTCTCCCTCTCTCACTCTCCCTGCTTGTGTTCCTGCTCTCGCTGTCTCTGTCTCTGTCAAATAAATAAATAAAATCTTTAAAATAAATAAATAAATAAATGTTAACTAACATTTCTAGGCAAAGAAATTTGCCATTTTTCCTGAAAATAGGAAGAGACTAAAGAATGTTAAGCAGCAGTGAGATATGATCACCTTGGATTCTCTGTCAGTTAGGATTCACTGCAAGAAATAGGAACCCCTCACTTACCACCCTAGTTGATAGTTAGCTGTCTAAATTTTTCCTCCATGTTGTATTTTTAAAAGTCCATCTTACTTATCTTTGAGTCTACATCTTCCATATATTCGGGCACATAGTATTTCCTCAATAATATTTAATTAACGAGTTAATGTCTTTGGAATAAAGAAGAAAGTTTCATCCAAACTGTTTTATTCTACTGAATTCTTTCTAAAACCATTCCTCTGAGAATGAATCAGGATCATTGCTTCATCCTCTTGTGCCAAATAGTAAATACCATGCAAAAAACAATCTAAAGTGGTAGAAAACATAATTCAGACACAAATCCATGCAGAGTTGGAAGCGATTAGTAGCATAATTTAGAGCAGTGCCATGGTTTGTGAGCCACATCCCTTTTGCCAAGGAATTCAGGACAAGGAAGTAGGGACCATTCATAGACTCATCCAAAACCACTGTCGGGATCCGCCTCCACTCCAGCAAGTCACCATCCACATTATTGCTCTTTAGGTTCCAGGTGTGTAATTATCAACTTGTTCATTTATTCAAGACACACACCTGCCAACAGCTTTCTCCAAATAGCTTCTTTTAACCACCCTGGTTGTCCAAAATAACGATATGTTGCTGCATGTGCTATGTCCCTCAGGACAACAAACCAACCATGGAGCAGCAATGGGTAAATATCTCATCCCCAACCAAGCCCGGTATTCCAAACATGGCAAGCCTGAATTTCTCACCCTGGGGTCAAAATCTTGGCAGTGAGAACCACCCCGTTGGTTTTAGGGATTCTTGCTGTGGTATCTACTTACAGGTGAGATCATTTCAGAAGGACATCCCTTGAGTCTTTCAACTACTAAACTCTATTATAGTGCCTACAGAGAGACATTAGTAACACTTTAGAGCAATTTAAAGAAAGTTATCTATATTAAAATCTGCCTCAAGAGTCTGTCTCTAGTACCTGTGCATAAAGTCCAAAAGAATGGGCCATGAGTTAAAAGCAATTAGAACAGGTTTGGGGTTGGAAAGGAGTTTAAAAAATCAATAAAGACCTTAAAAGAAAATTTTCCGTTGAGCCAAGTGCCATGTGCCTCTGTTGTCCATGGAGCTACCCTGCTCACAACTCCTTCAAGAGGACCTGTGGTATGGAGCAAAGTTGACTGACAGGCTCCAGCTGCTTCACCTTTAGATCCATTGCAGCAGGCATACCGGGCTGCTCCCAGCTGATGACTGAGCACAGTGGGAGCTAGAACAGGACACTGGTGCCCAACGCAGAATATTCTGGCTCAAGAGCTTCTCCTAGGGGCACCTGGGTGGCTCAGTGGGTTAAGCGTCTGCCTTCGGCTCAGGTCATGGTCCCAGGGTCCTGGGATCGAGCCCCACATCGGGCTCCCTGCTCCACGGGAAGCCTGCTTCTCCCTCTCCCACTCCCCCTGCTTGTGCTCCTGCTCTCGCTCTCTCTCTCTCTGTCAAATAAATAAAATCTTTTTAAAAAAAATCATAAATAAGAGCTTCTCCTAGGCTTGACTGGAACTTTTTCAGAATTAGGCTTCAGTTGGAGACTCTTCCTACTCAGCCCTTCCTTGATTTCTTTTCAGGCATCAGATCTATATTTTAGTCAATTATATTAAAAGCAGAGAAATAGACCTAGTTCCTGCTCAGATGGTTTGCAGAGGAATGCATGCATTAACTTGTTTATAGTTTAGGGATGCTTGGGTGGTGCAGCATCGGTTAAGCATCCAACTTGGTTTCTGCTCAGGTCCTGATGACAGGATCGTGAGATCAAGCCCCGGGTCAGGCTCCACACTGAGCTGCGGAGTCTGCTTGAGATTCTCTCTCCCTCTGCCCCTCCTGCTAGTGCTCTCTTTCTCTCTTTGTCTCTCAAATAAATTAAGATATCTCTAAAAACAAACAAACAAACAAACAAAAAAACCTCTTGGTTTAACTTGTTCATGTTTTAGCTTTGCTGCTAATGTCTTGAGTCTCTCTTCTGTTGTATTCATTGAATATTCAAATTATCAAAGTATTCGGCGTGGAAGAGGCTAGTTCCCCTCCCTCTTTCCTCTCAATAGGAAGAACATGTTGAGCATTTGTTGTTCAAGGCCCTCTCTCATACAATTTTCATTACCCCCAAGAGATTTTATGACCCAGAACCTAATCTGTCCAATAAGTATTTGGGTATATCCAGGGATGTCAGGTCTATAAAGGGAATCAGAGATGTCCAGGCACTTCTAAAGACCAGTGTAGAGAACAAGTAGCTGACCACTTCACAGGCCATTGTTTAGAGCCGTTGTTCGGGACACACTACAGACCGATGGTCAGTATGGTTCATAGATTCGGCAACTTTCTTGGTGCTGCCACCTTGAAAATATTGTATAGACTTTTAGCACTAAACACTGTGGGTCTAACAATAATATCAAAAATCATATTTCAGTGCTCGCTTCGGCAGCACATATGCTAAAATTGGAATGATACAGAGAAGATTAGCATGGCCCCTGTACAAGGATGACACGCAAATTCGTGAAGCGTTCCATATTTTTAAAAAACCATATTTCAGTAGGAAATATTCTTTTCTCAGTGTGGGCATTCAGACTATTGATTTGCATCCCATTAATTTACAATGTGAGCACTTTTCTTTTCTTTTGTGTCTGATTATTACCTTTTGTTCTCTCCAGATATGTTTGATTTCTGTACATGTATTCCTACCCTGACATTAACAGAAAAGAGAAAAATATTCTTCCACCACCTGAAAGGATGCTGATGGTGCATACACCATAGAAACTCCCACCTCTCTTCCTTTTGCATTTATATTTTATCATAGCTTTTTAGTTCCTGCTGTTTCTCCTATTTCTTTTACTTTTATTCCTTCACATCTTCTCACTATTAGCTATTCATAAATGTCTAATCTTGTGTCAGTCATCTCAAAAACAATTTAAAAGAGTATGGATATATAGGATCAAATAATATTTAGGATATGTTTTCTGAGACTTAAATATATGAAGCTTACCTGGCATTCCTAGGCCACCCCAATTTTTTCCCCTCCTGGGCTCAAGTCATCTTATCACGTATTTGGATCTAAGCATATGATTTCTTTGATCTTTAGCTACAAAAGGTTGTTTACATCATATCTCCCTACTAAATTATAAATCTTTTTGAGAAGATATTATTTATACACTACTGTACATCCTCCTCGTATCTTATACATATTAAGCACTCAATAAAGTGAGAAATGATTGCTACCTGCAGTACACCTAGGCAGGAATAAGCCTTGTTAAGTCTCCATCTGAATTACTCATTCCTCCCAATAGAAACTGACCATAGTGGCCTGACTTGGGAGCTGGCCAGAGGCTGGATTCCTTATGGCCAAATTGAGGGTAAAAGAAGCCTAAAAAGGATGTCCCCACTGCAAAACTGACTCCAAAAAATGCTCTAACATACAGCACGTACGTATAATTAACAATTACACACTTGAAAGTTGCTAAGACAGTAAATCTTAAATGTTCTCACTACAAAAAAGAAATGGTAATTATGTGAGATGGTGATAGGTGTGTTAACTGGCATTACTATGTAATCATTTCACAATACATATATATATATGTATCAAATCATCACTTTGTCTACATTAAAACTACCCAATGTTATATGTCCATTATATCTCAATAAAACCAAAACAAAAAGCTCGAGGTCATTTTCAAATACCACACATTTTACTTTTTAACCCTTTTCTCTTGTAGTGTAGACCACACTGGTTTGTCACTGCATGTTTCTGCATATGCTAGTTAGAGATGCATCTATTTTTCCAAGTTTCTATGCTTAGAATTATTTTCCTTGAGAACCCCAATTATCATTGTTTTGGTGATTCCTTTTATATACCAGATTTATTCTTTTTTTTTTTAAGATTTTATTTATTTGAGAGAGAGAGAAAGCACAAACTGGGGGAGAGGCAGAGAGAGAGGGGGAGCAGGCTCCCACTAGAGCAGGGAACCCGACATGGGGCTCGATCCCAGGACCCTGAGATCATGACCAGAGCCAAAGGCAGCTGCTCACCAACTGAGCCACCCAGGAGCCCCATTATTCTTGAATCAAAATGTCCAAGGATTCTAACTTGTGCTCATCAGGTTGAGAAAATGTACACAGCTGGGCTCATTTATGTCCACGACTGATCAAATAACCACCCATAGCAGTTCATGCTTAAACTAGGGTAATTGTATTCTAAGGCATCTGAAAGTTCTTTATGAGATTATAACATTTTATTTTCCATTTTGATAATAACTAGAAAATTAACATAAAGGTATTTTAGGTATTCACTGACCAATATGATAGCCACTAGTCATAATTATTTAAATGTAAATGTAAATTCATTTTAGTTAAATAAAATTAAAATTCAATTCAGGGCGCCTGAGTGGCACAGTCCTTTGAGCGCCTGACTCTTGCTTTCAGCTCAGGTCATGATCTCAGGTTCGCGAGATCGAGGCCCGCGTTGGGCTCAGTGCTGAGCACGGAGTCTGCTTCAGATTCTCTCTCCTTCTCCCCCCTGTCCCTCCCACTTGTGCTCTCTCTCAAAATAAATAAATAAATAAATCTTTTAAAAAATTAAAATTCAGTTCTTTAGTCACACTGGTCATATTTCAAATGCTCATTAGCCATGTGTGGCTGGTGGCTACTTAGTGCAGATATAGGACATTTCCACTGTTGCAGAAAATTCTATTGGACAGTGCTATTCTGTATTATTTAAATAATACTTTAAAAACCAAGTACAGCCACACAGTTTTGGTATCTATGCATACATTTATTTGGCATTATGTAGTGTTACTGTAATTATTTTAACATAATAGAAAAAATAATTGAAGCAAATTAATGTATAAAAAATATATTCATGACAAATGAAGAACAAATGACATTGAGAGCTCTATAGGGATGTGACTTCAGTAAAATGCTCGGAGAAGAGAATATAGACATGTGGAATTCAGAAGAACCTTCCCCAGAACATTTTAGTTTGCCATTTACATTCAGAAAATCAACTTTATCCACCAAATTAAAGTAATATTTTTTGAATTTTATTAAATAGTTGTATTTTATTTAATTTGTTATAGCTTTGGTTTTCAAAGTCATATATGAGCCATAGGTATAAAAAGTTCACAGCTAGTTTATTCTTATGCATAATTAAGTAAGAGCAAAATAAATACTATTTAAGTCAACACTGAAGCTACTAAAAAATTTACCTCTTGTGTAAGGAAGATCTGTCCATTACATAAGCGTAAGAACCACTGAGCTAACATTCAAAGGATATTAATAGCTGAGAGCAACCTTTGAATTGTGCATGATTAGCATTCTATAAATATTGGTCCCCGGCAATTGTGTGTTACTTTGAATTTTTCTTCAAGGCTCTATATACTCACATTCTAAGTTTATTCAGTTTGAGTTTGTTGAGTGTATCTTCAATTTTGTACTCAAGCTTATGTACTCAGGTTCATCTTTAGAAATGATGGTATTCATAGTCTATTTAGAAAAAAGGGTCATTTCATACACCACAGAAAGTTTTAAAACATATTCTGAACAACAGAGTGCCTGTAATCTCATCCTCTCGGGGAGGGTGGGGTGTAGCATGGGATGGAGAAGATACCAGGGTCCTTAATGGACATGTGTACTTTCTAACTCCTTCTCCTTGGACCTGATACTGTTACATGTTCAGCCTCAGAGTATTCAAACACTCTGCTTTACTTCGTGCATTCTCTGGGCTAATATTTGTGACTTTTTGTTAACTTCACTATCAAGCATGTACAGCTGAGGATAGAAACGAGGCATCAAAGAAGGCTTAATAATTTGCCACATAAATTCAAAGGTTACTCTTAAGTTTTTTGGACATCTTCGCTCATAAAACAAGTCATACTTTACGGGTTTGATTACTGGGACTATCTCTGTGCAATTTTCTAAGGCAAGCAAGGAAGCTTAAAGCTTTTATATTATATTCCCACTTTTGGACTCTAAAGGATAAAATCGAACTCACAGGAGAGCAGAATATGAGATTCTATAAGCCAAGTTCAAAGAATCAGGATGGAATCTTCACTGAAAAAAAATTCTATTTTTTGTAAAAATGATCGGGCTCTGAAAATAACATAACGTGTCACATACACACACACACACACACAAACACACACACGAACGCGTGCCTATAGAGATACATGCACATCTTATATGAGAAAACAAAATAATACAGACACGTATATATTACCTATATGTATGTGTGTCTGTTTAAATCTTCCTTGGTTTTCTGAGCAATCATTAGACTGACTGTTACATTAACTGCAAGTTGTATAGTGAACTTTGCCATTCATTAGTTTTATTTTTCATCTTGGGTTCAATTAAATAAAATCCTAAATATTTGTGGGTAACCTCACATGGGTTTTAATTATGATTTCACATAAAGATCCCAAATACCTCTGCCTCTCTGCTTTTATGGTAATTAAATCTTGATAAAGGTTTTATTGCAGAATGAAATTCTTTGAATATGCAATCACTGACCTACAGAGTACTAATAGGGTATTTTCTTCAAGATATTTCACAAACTGAACTGTGGAAATAGCTTGTGCCATTGCTACGTCATCTTCTAGATAGACTATCTGTACTGAAAATTCAAGATTAAATTATTCTAATTACTGTGAAACACTTCCAAGTCATAAAAAGCTGGTTTTTGTATAGTTTTGAAGACTCATTGCAGACCCCTCCTCCTTACGACCACTAGTCCCCAGTCTCACCATTCTGTGGGTTTGTGCATTTTGAACTGTTACTGGCTTACAAGGAAAAACGCTGTGAAAAAAGCTCTCATGGCTTCAAGGTTGGTGGCCGGTAAGTGTAGATGTTCTCATATAAAATGCTTCTAGAGCCAATATTTTTAAAGATGTTAATATAAACTTATCTGAAGGGGTGCTTGTCAATTTAGAGGTAAGATGTTTTTGAGTCACCCTGCTAAACAACCTGGAAAAAAATATTTGCAAATTTAATGTGACCCTCACACTTTCCTTCATCCCCTCCTAGTCAAACCTACCCACTTAAGTCTTCAAATAATGTTCACCCTTTGCTTTCTGAGCTAAGATAATTTAGCTATCCCCCTTCATAAATTTTAAAAATAGGTTTACTGAACCCTACCTAACCTCAAAGTCTGGTGGTTTTACAGAATCAAGGCACACCTAAAGAAAGGAAAAAAAAAAAAGGTATGCATTTTATAAAATCTTCTTCCCGATCTCTGTGGGAAACCTCCTGAATTTTAGCCTACTTTCTTATGGATTAAAAACAAATACGTGGGGTGCCTGGGTGGCTCAGTTGGTTAAGCGACTGCCTTCGGCTCAGGTCATGATCCTGGAGTCCCTGGATCGAGTCCCGCATCAGGCTCCCTGCTCAGCAGGGGGTCTGCTTCTCCCTCTAACCCTCCCCCCTCTCATGTGCTCTCTCTCATTCTCTCTCTCTCTCAAATAAATAAATAAAAATCTTTAAAAAAAAAAAAAAAAAACAAATACGTGAGGCAATATGTGTTTGCCTGTATTCCTAGGGAGTCTGAATTGGCAACAGAACACAAGGCAAGAATCCAGAAGTGCCAGACTCTAATATCAACTCTGGGAGAAACTAATCTAAAATTCTCACATTTTTCACGTTTATAATTGGAATGGGGTTATTGGGAGGCAGTCAACAAAAACCATAATAAGTAATTCTCTAAGTATAATATGCAAATAATAAGGCAAAAAGCCTAAAACTGATTTTTATTTCACTTCCTTCAAATTTTAAGATTTTCTCATTACAGTTTTCTCTTGAATTCTCAAATTGTTTTTCCAGAGGAGATGTGAGGTTAATTGTTAAATATTGCATGAAGCCTGAGATGAAGGAAAGGGGCCCAAGGTGCAAACTACACATGGCCCAAATCACCTCGTTGGGCTTTGCAAGGTAGTTAAACAGCATAACCTCAGACCACATTACATAGTAAAGGAAAAAAGACATCCTAGGCGAAAGGGAGTTTTCTGAAATAAAACCATACATACATATGGTAGGGCTGGCAGCAGCAGTCTCCTTTCAAATAAGAGAGGGACCGGAAGAAATGACCAAGCACTGGACATTTGCTAAGTGCCCTCCCACACGGATGTTCCACGCTCCTTACCATACCAGCCTGTAAGCGGAACAGTCTGAGCACTTATCACAGGAGTCTAGCTTCTCCACTGAATTATAAGTTCATGGAGCTTAAGATCAAATACGATTTACAACCTGCTTGTGACAAAACATTACCTACCAGTGACCAGCACAAAGCAGGCAATCAATACCTACTCGTTGACTGGGTGAACAAGGCCACGTGTTAACAGTTAACATTCCCATTTGACGAATAAGGAGATGAAAGCTTGGAGAGATTAAGTGACGGGTGCAGGTCACGGGGATCACATAGGTTAGTAAGTAGCTGAAGAGGGATACAAAGCCAAGCTTGTCTGACTTCAGAGAACCACACTTTCTACTCCAGCAAGCTGCTCCATGGAAGCCAAAGTGGGACCAAACCTCAGAAAAAGGTCTCAGATTTGTTTGTCGAAGGATGGCAGTGGGAGAGGAAACTTCCAGACATCCCTGCCTACAACCAAAAGATCCCAGAGTAGCATAAATGGATAATTGTATTTCTGGACAAAATCAGAGCATTGGGGTGGGGAAAGTCTTGCATTTGTCTCCTCGCAGCTTCTTCAGTAATGGCTTTTCCTCCCCAATAGCTTGTGTTTGTTTGTTTTTCTCTTCACTTCTCACCACAGCTTCTTTTCCGATGTGGTTCAAAATTCTGGGGAGACAACTCTATACAAGGTCAGGAGAAGCAGCCAAGGGGTCATAGCTGATTGCACAGGCTCTGGAGTCCAGCTGCCAGAGTTCCATCCCAGCTCAGCCCCATCCTAACCAGGTGACATTGGGCAAATTATTCAACTTCTCACTGTCCCAGTTGCTTCATCTGAGAAATGAGACTGTTAACAATAAAATTGACCTATTGTTCTAAGAACTAAATGAGTTAATACATGGCAACTGCTTAGCACACTATCTAGCATATGGTGGGAACTTAATGGGGAGGAGCCATTATTATACCCTTGGCCCTAAAATGCAGGTCCAGAGCCAGCTGCACGCATACTACAGCCCATTAATCCCCAAACACATCTGTCATACTCCAGATTAGGCTTGCTACAATACAAGACTCTTCTCCCAAAGGCAGAAGTGTTGCTGAAAGTAAATGAAAAAAAAAAATGTTTTTTCTAATATCTCCTGACTTAAATAGCCAATGGCTTGGGACCCAGGCAGCTGCCACTGGAGTCCTTCCCCCATATTAGCCAATATATGTAAAAATCTCCCCTGGCTTTGGATAGAGAAACAAAAAAAGAGCCATCTTATTATTTTTCTCAACCGTGTATCTTTCTAATAGTATCACAAGCTCATTTGAATTCATGAATGAATCCCCTCATACCTCAATCTGAAGAGCAGAGGACTAGAAGGTAAGGGAGCACACCTGTACACAGGAAACCAGCTCAATTTATTTGGAGCTATTTATTTAGCTGTGGGTCATCATCATCAAAAGCAGAGATTAGGGTGAGAGGAGTAGGAGTTGCACTAACTAAATAGAGGGTTGTTTTTCTCATATAATGATATATCCAGGGGTATGCCATCCAGGGTTGGTGCAATTGATTAGGGGAGTTTTCAAGAACTTTTTCTATCCTTCCACCCTGCCCTGTTTAAGATGCATTTTCAGTCTTTTAGATATAATATCATCACTGTAATACCAGTCATTGGGTCAAAGACCATAAAAGGACAAAGGACAGGAGGTTGAAAAACCAGGCCAGCAAAATAGAGTTCTTTTAAAATAGTCTTCATAAACATTCAACTCACTGACTTGCATTTACAAATCTTCTTGGCCAAAAATATTAGGCTCGATCATGTAAAATTGCCGATAATCAACTATGCTTCCATTCAAAAATAAACATAGCATATGATTTAATCTAATATGGCATATGGCAACCAAGAGAGGCAAAGACATAGGGTGTTTTATCTGTACCTAGCGCCACTGAACAGAATTGAAGTTTGGTTAGTAAGAATAAACAGCTGAATAAATACTGAGTTAGTAACTAACTGTGTCTCCTATGTTCACCAAAGAGGAAGTCTATATTAATATCAGAGAAAATAAATTGTTCCAAAAAAAAAAAGCATTCTTAAAGACAAAGAGGACATGGCATAATGATAACAAGAGCAATTAACACGATAATGCATTTAATAACATAGGGTTCAAAATTTATAAACCACTATTGGGGCACCTGAGTGGCTCATTCAGTTAAGTGTTGACTCTTGATTTTGGTTCAGGTCATGATCTCAGGCTTGTGAGATCAAGCCCCACATCAGGCTCCACATTCAGCGTGGAGTCTGCTTGTCCCTCTCCCTCTGCTCCTCCCCTGCTCATGTTCTCTCTTTCTCTCTCTCAAGTAAAAAATAAAATCTTTTTTAAAAATCTATAAACCACTATTAACAGAAGAACATAAAAATATTGACAAATTCACTTTCAAAATGGGAGATTTTTTACATATTTTTCTCAGTAACTGATACAATAAGCTGACAAAAAAATGAACTTAATTAATAAACCGGATTCACAAATATATACAGAACTCTGTTCCCAAAAGAGATTATTTTCTTTCAAGCACACAAGAATATTTCAGAAATAACCACGTGTTGAGCCACCAAACTCATATCAACATATATCAAAGAATTAGTATCAAACAGTCCATGTTCTCTGATAAAGATGCAATTAAGTTAGAAACTAATTTCGGGAACAGAAGTTAAGTTACTTCATATGTAGAGATATTAACTTAGTGAACTCCTTAAAAATTTATGGATTAAAGATTAAGTCATCACATAAATCTTAAAGTACTTGTAATTAAATGGTACCAAATATGATACATATTAAATACAGTGGTATACAGCCAAAGTCATACTTAGAGTAATATTTATAACCTTAATTGTGTCTGTTAGAAAAATGAAAATGAAAGATGGAAAATTAGAGAGCCAAATATTAACTTTAAATTATAAAAAGATAGGCAAAGAAGAAGTGAAACTCTCACTCTTTGCAGATGATATGATACTTTATGTGGAAAACCCAAAAGACTCCACCCCAAAACTGCTAGAACTCATACAGAAATTCAGTAAAGTGGCAGGATATAAAATCAATGCACAGAAATCAGTGGCATTTCTATACACCAACAACAAGACAGAAGAAAGAGAAATTAAGGAGTCGATCCCATTTACAATTGCACCCAAAACCATAAGATACCTAGGAATAAATCTAACTGAAGAGGCAAAGGATCTGTACTCAGAAAACTATAGAATACTCATGAAAGAAACTAAGACACAAAGAAATGGAAAAACGTTCCATGCTCATGGATTGGAAGAACAAATACTGTGAAAATGTCTATGCTACCTAGAGCAATCTACACATTTGCAATCCCCATCAAAATACCATCAACTTTTTTCACAGAAATGGAACAAATAATCCTAAAATTTGTATGGAACCGCATAGCCAGAGGAATGTTGAAAAAGAAAAGCAAAGCTGGCGGCATCACAATTCCAGACTTCAAGCTCTATTACAAAACTGTCATCATCAAGACAGTATGGTACTGGCACAAAAACAGGCACATCGATCAATGGAACAGAATAGAGAGCCCAGAAATGGACCCTCAACTCTATGGTCAACTAATCTTCCTCAAAGCAGGAAAGAATGTCCAATGGAAAAAAGACAGTCTCTTCAACAAATGGTGTTGGGAAAATTGGACAGTCACATGAAGAAGAATGAAACTGGACCATCTCCTTAAACCATACAAAAATAGACTCAAAATGGATGAAAGACCTAAATGTGAGACAGGAATCCATCAAAATCCTTGAGGAGAACACAGGCAGCAACCTCTTCGACCTCAGCCACAGCAACTTCTTCCTAGAAACATCGCCAAAGGCAAGGGAAGCAAGGGCAAAAATGAACTATTGGGACTTCATCAAGATAAAAAGCTTTTGCACAGGGCGCCTGGGTGGCTCAGTTGGTTAAGCGACTGCCTTCGGCTCAGGTCATGATCCTGGAGTTCCGGGATCGAGTCCCGCATCGGGCTCCCTGCTCGGCAGGGAACCTGCTTCTCCCTCTGACCCTCCCCCCTCTCATGTGCTCTCTCTCTCTCGTTCTCTCTGTCTCAAATAAATTTAAAAAAAAAATTTAAAAAAAAAAAAAGCTTTTGCACAGCAAAGAAACAGTCAACAAATCCAAAAGACAACCGGCAGAATGGGAGAAGATATTTGCAAATGACATATCAGATAAAGGGCTAGTATCCAAAATCTATAAAGAACTTATCAAACTCAACACCCAGAGAACAAATGATCCAATCAAGAAATGGGCAGAAGACATGAACAGACATTTCTGCAAAGAAGACATCCAAATGGCCAACAGACACACGAAAAAGTGCTCAACATCACTCAACATCAGGGAAATACAAATCAAAACCTCAATGAGATACCACCTCAACACCAGTCAGAATGGCTAAAATTAACAAGTCAGGAAATGACAGATGTTGGTGAGGATGCAGAGAAATGGGAACCCTCCTACACTGTTGGTGGGAATGCAAGCTGGTGCACCCACTCTGGAAAACAGTATGGAGGTTCCTCAAAAAGTTGAAAATAGAGCTACCCTACAACCCAGCAATTGCACTACTGGGTATTTACCCCAAAGATAAAAATGTAGTGATCTGAAGGGGTATTGCGCCCCAATGTTTATAGCAGCAATGTCCACAATAACCAAACTATGGAAAGAGCCTAGATGTCCCTCACCAGATAAATGGATAAAGAAGATGTGGTGTGTGTGTATACACACACACACACAATGGAATATTATGCAGCCATCAAAAAATGAAATCTTGCCATTTGCAACGACGTGGATGGAACTAGAGGGTATTATGCTAAGCGAAATAAGTCAATCAGAGAAAGACAAGTATCATATGATCTCACTGATATAAGGAATTTGAGAAACAAGACAGAGGATCATAGGGGAAGGGAGGGAAAAATGAAATAAGATGAAATCAAAGAGGGAGACAAACCATGAGACTCCTAATCTCAGGAAACAAACAGGGTTGCAGGAGTGGTGGGGGGTGGGAGGGATGGGGTGGCTGGGTGATAGACCTTGGGGAGGGTATGTGCTATGGTGAGCACTGTGAATTGCGTAAGACTGATAAATCACAGGCCTGTACCCCTGAAACAAATAATATATTATATGTTAATAAAAATTTTTTTAAAAATTAAATAAATAAATAAATATGACAGGCAAATTAAAAATAAATAAATAAATTATTAAAAGAACAGCAGAAAAACTCAAAGAAGGAAATAAGAGCGATAAAAGCAAAATTTAATTTTTGAAAGAAATATTTTTGAAATATTAGAGAGCAATGTTAGTATTGAATTTTTGAAGACACATAAAATACTTAAATTTGGAAAAACTGATCATGAAAAATAGAGATGGTAAAATTAAATAATATTAAAAATGAAAGAAGGGACATATTACTGATTGTAGGTATTTTAAACAATAAGAACACTATGTACAAATTGAACATGGGTGGCTCAATTGGTTAAGCATCTGTCTTTGGCTCAGGTCATGATCCCAGTGTCCTGGGATAGAGTCCCACATCAGGCCCCTTGCTCAGCAGGGAGCTTGCTTCTCTCTCTCTCTCTCTCTCTCTCTCTTTCTCTCTCTGACAAATAAATAAAATCTTAAAAAAAAAGAACAAATGATTCCCATCATAGAGAAATTCTTAAAGATAGTAGAAAATGAAAGAACATTACTTTTTGAAGTTAACATTTTATGTTAATACTAAAATCTAACAAAAAAATTAATGTCTTATATAATTATCATAATAAATATTTGCTTTCAATATGATCTTCATAGAAGCACTAAAGGCCTACTTGAAATTAGTGGTCATGAATTTAAAGTGAAATCACTTCTCATGATTTTATGTTTTTCCAGCTACATTCAGCTTTTACGAATGCATCTGCAAAGTATGTAGGGTTAGATTTAACTAGGGTAGAGATTTTGCCAAACAAATTGGAAGAAGCAAG
Organism: Neomonachus schauinslandi; assembly: GCF_002201575.2. Classification (NCBI taxonomy): domain Eukaryota; kingdom Metazoa; phylum Chordata; class Mammalia; order Carnivora; family Phocidae; genus Neomonachus; species Neomonachus schauinslandi. The sequence continues at coordinate 74,980,125 of NC_058413.1, read as the reverse complement.
AGGAGCAAAGTTATTGAGAACATTTAAAAGGGAGTTATTATAACGACAGGTCACAGACTCTGTTGAGAATAAGGAAGGAGGTAAGGATAGCAGGGTAATGAGAAATGGTAAAAAAGAAAAAAAGAAGAAGAAGAAGAAGTACTAGGATCAAAGAACTGTAATCCTGGTGGGGATGAAAAATTGATTTTATCAGTAATCTTGAGAAGTAGGAAAGGCAGTGTGTTATCACACTTATGCACAATGCCACTGAGACTCAGGTATGTTAACGTACTTTTCCAAAGTGAATATAATGCAGTAAGTAAATAGCAGAGCTTTCACTCCACCTGAATATTCTGGCTCTAAATCCTTTTCCTGAACCTCCTAAATTATTCTGCAGCCCTGTCCTACACTGATTTGCAGTAACCTTCCTAGTTACTGTGGCCTCTCAGGGGTTCTCACCTGGGGTCAACTCAGGATTACCACATCATCAGTCAGACTTTGTTCAAGCTCCGATTTCATTGTTATTTTGATAATGATTTAAATTCTAATTTCTGAAATAAACACTTTCAGGAGAGAGGAAACAGCTCTTTAAAAATATAAAACGAGTCCCAGGGCCATAAAATATCTGTACTGCATAAGGATGGAGATTGCAGCCCAACAATCCCCAATCCCTTTATATTCTACTGCAATTTAATTTTCCTCTAACCTTACTCCTCCTTTTGTAACCCATTCACAACGTTCCTTCTCTCCTTTTTGGAATGTTAAATTTTGAACACATTATTTACTACCTGCAGCTTTGCTGTTTCTTGGTTCTATATAACCATTTGTCTAAAAAGTGCCAAGAATCCTCTTCCCTAAGTGCCTATAAATCTCCTCATAATGTCTATTTGTTGGGCAACCCTCCTTCCCCTTGCTAATCTTACCAAGAATTCCTTCAAGGTCATCAAACTTGAAATATGTATTTATAATCATTATGTAATAAGATCTTCAGGGGGAACTTTGGGGGGATACAAGGGAGACTTGTTTGGATATTTTTTTGGTACAAACTGAAACTGACATTTATTCTTCTGCCAGTAGCAACAAAGAAGAACAGGTGCAATTTATGTGTGTGTCATCATTCAGAAAATTGACAAAAATGACTACAGAGTTGTCTCTTAAGTAAACCAGTTATCATTTAGTATCAGGGTCAGAACATGTACGGTGGTTAGGTTGATTTACCTCCTCATTGTGTGCCACCTTCTCTGATCTCCTGTTTCCTGAGTGTAACCCATCAGCTTTGAGAGACACCCTTTCAGGTTAAACAGCACCAGCACATTAATGTCTTTGAGGGGATTCGCCACAAATTGTAAAACTATAAATCAAGAGCAAATTCTTCCTAAAATGATGTTTCTAAGATATTATAAGGGAACAAAAAGTACCCTGGAGAAATTAAAATAAAATACTTTTTTATAATTGGAATGCAGAATTCTAACTGTTCTCAGTGTCCAAATTGCTGTCCTAAGGAGAACCTGTGTTTAGAAAATACAGTTGTTATCTAGATATTTTCTCTCCTTTTTTTATCACTCCTAAAAGGCCTTATTTGCTCTTGTTTCTATTTCTCTTTCCCTATTCCACCATATAATTTTCTCTTACACTTATTTTTGATTTCTCAGTAGTCTACCCTACTTGATTTTCTATACAACATTGAATTCCTGCCAGTTCTGTAAAACTCATTTCATAACGTTTTAAAGTGTGATTTTTCTCAAACCCCAGATGCAATAAATGTGAAACGCTGTGCCATGTGGAAATTCCAGTCACTGCATTTGTTTGGTTAAGACAACTTAATTGCTTGCAGGGCCAGCTCCAGTTTCATCTAAAACAAATGCCATGACTGTTGTGAGTAAGGTGAGAGCAAAAAAAAGAAATAATATATCACCTCTCTGCCAGGGGCTCTTCACGGCACCTGTCATCACCAAGAAGTCAATGCTGGAGGGAGGGGTGTCAAAGAGAGTGAGAATGGAGAATTGACAACTAATGTTCCCATGAAATTATTGCTGAACCAGAGGTAGAAAAATAATATCAATATCAGGCAAACTTTTCAAGTTAGAGACAGCTGCACACAAGAGGCAATTCTGAGAGTCTTTATCACAATAAAATGTATAAGAGAGAAAGACAAGCTGCCTTCAAATTCTGAGTCTCTAGAGAGATCAAATCAAAGAGATCTGATAAGCTGAGGCTGCAGTAGGAAAAGCAAGTTGACATTGCCCAAGATTTATAATTTTTTAATGTATACATTGTTTTGAAATCTCATCATGACTTCTCTCTAACTCAGAAATTTCTACTGTGTGTTTAGGAGAAGGCCGTGAAGAGCCCCTGGCAGAGAGGTGATATATTATTTCTTTTTTTGCTCTCACCTTACTCACAACAGGTTAGGGAATGAGAAGTAGCTTAGCCTGATCCCAACCAAACCACACAGATCTTCCAAGGAAAGGAGGCATGGAATGGATCTCAATGAGAGAACCCCAGTGTCCACTGAAACCCTTTATCTTAAGACTATCTGCCATGTACAGGAGTTTCAGGGAGTAAAGGGAACTATGAGAGAAATCTTAAGGAACCAATACGCCCACTTTGGGCAAATAATGTGTTTTGATGGGCTCTGCAGATTTACTCCCACTGAAGATCATGATGGAAAGAAACCATAATGTTCATATGGATGATACTGGCAAGAAGTCTGCCACCCAGGCCAAATGACAGCAGCATAGGCCTTTGAGAATAATTCTGGGCTACTTCCAGCCAGCAGTCCCTAAGGATATTGTTTTATCTCTATCATTTGGCGGGACCTGTGAAAGCCCAGAGCAATAGAGTTCCCTTTTAAGTGTAAAGTACTTGAAAAATTAATCAAGGAGAATCCATAAATTCTCTCTCTAAATTGAGCTGACATTAGATAGCAACTTGTGTAGCTGTTCACTATATAAATATCTTTGAAAAATAGTTCAGAAAAAGGGGCATCTAGTAATTCACTGTGCAAGACCTGCAGAAACACAAAAGACCATAGAGAATTGTCCCTTCCCACTACCTCTCACTGAATGGCTATCCAGGAGATTAATATTTCTTCAAACAATGTCTCATAGGCCAAAGCAAGAACCCCCATCCCACACTTTCTATACTCTCAGAGATTGTCTCAAAAACAAATATTCCAAAGGCAGTTCTCAGGGCCTGATGCAATTTTTATCTCCTCATGTTCTCTATCATTTTCAATAACTTCGTGACTCTATTTTGTAGTAAAATGTTCCATGGTATTTACTGAGTCTTTTTATCGGGTGAGGCATCTTACCAAGCATTCTATGTGGTTTATATCATTTAAGGCTTACAATAATTTTATAAATGAGATATTATTATTCTTATCTTATAAAGAAACAAGATTTCCACTCAAGATTATATGGTAAATCCTCTCTGTGACCTACATACATACATACACACACACACACACACCACTTATACACCTATTCAGCCTACCCCCATTGACATTCCAAAAAGAGTTGATAAAATTATTAAGAAAAAATTATAAAGAAACATTATAAAGATGTAGCCATTCTCAATAAAATTAACAAGTCAGGAAACAACAGATGTTGGCGAGGATGCAGAGAAAGGGGAACCCTCTTATACTGTTGGTGGGAATGCAAGCTGGTGCAGCCACTCTGGAAAACAATATGGAGGTTCCTCCAAAAGTTGAAAATAGAGCTACCCTATGACCAAGCAATTGCACTACTGGGTATTTACCCCAAAGATACAAAGGTAGTGATCCAAAGGGGCACCTGCACCCCAATGTTTATAGCAGCAATGTCCACAATAGCCAAACTATGGAAAGAGCCCAGATGCCTATCAACAGATGAATGGATAAAGAAGATGTGGTATATATATACAATTGAATAGTACTCAGCCATCAAAAAAATGAAATCTTGCCATTTGCAACGACGTGGATGGAACTAGAGGGTATCATGCTAAGCAAAATAAGTCAATCAGAGAAAGACAATTATCATATGATCTCACTGCTATGTGGAATTTAAGAAACAAAACAGAGGATCATAGGGGAAGAGAGGGAAAAAAATAAAACAAGACAAAATCAGAGAGGGAGACAAACCATAAGGGACTCTTAATCATAGGAAACAAACTGAGGGTTGCTGGAGGGGAGATGGCTGGAGAAATGGGGTAACTGGGTGATGGACATTAAGGAGGGCATGTGATGTAATGAGCACTGGGTGTTATATAAGACTGATGAATCACAGGGGTGCCTGGGACACACAGTTAAGCATCTGCCTTCGGCTCAGGTCATGATCCCAGGGTCCTGGGATTAAGCCCTGCATCAGGCTCCGTGCTCAACAGGGAGCCTGCTTCTCCCTCTCCCTCTGCCTGCCTGCCTGCATGCCTGTCTGCCTACATGTGATCTCTCTTTTTCTCTGTCAAATAAATAAATAAAATCTTAAAAAAAAAAAAGACTGATGAATCATAGACCTGTACCTCTGAAACCAATAATACATTATATGTTCATTAAAAATAAATAAAAATGTAGCCATTCTCAAAAACAAAATTAATACCTCCATGTACTTAAAAAATAACAAAATTATAAAGCAGTAAGTTGGACTAAAGACACAGACTCCTGGTCTCCATATATGAAAGCAGGCAATGGAATTTAACTCCTGGAGGGTATTAGAACTGAAAGTACTCCCACACAGTAGGATTCCAGAGCCAAAACCATTGCTTAAAGTAGGGGTCCTACTCTTTTCCTTCGGTGTGCCACTGGAGATCCTAGTGTCACCATGGGCCACCGCCCTGCCTGCTGTTACCAATATTTTAAGAACAAGCTGTATCCAAACTCTTGCTTCTGCAGAGATGTCCCTCATGCCAAGATCCGCATATTTGACCTGGGGCAGAAGAAGGCAAAAGTGGATGAGTTCCCACTACGTGGCCACATGGGATCAGATGAATATGAGCAGCTCTCCTCTAAAGCCCAGGAGCCCGCCTGTATTTGTGCCATCAAGTATATAGAGAAAAGCTGTTACAAAGATGGTTTTCACATATGAGTGCTGCTCCAACCTTCCATGTCATCTGTATCAACAAGATGTTGTCCAGTGTTAGGGCTGAGGGGCTCCAGACAAGTATGCGGGTGCCTTTGGAAAGCCCCGGGGCACAGTGGCCAGGGTCCACATTGGCCAAGTTATCATGTCCATCCGTACCAAGCTGCAGGACAAGAAGCATGTGATTGAGGCCTTACATAGGGCCAAGCTCAAGTTCCCTGGTGGCCAGAAGATCCACATTTCCAAGAAGTGGGGCTTTACTAAGTTTAATGCATATGAATTTTAAGACATGGTGGTTGAAAAGCAGCTCATCCAATTGGCTGTGGGGTCAAATACAAAATATATCCCTAATCTTGCCCCCCTGGACAAATGGCATGCTCTGCACTCATAGGAACCTTGGCACTGCCCCCTCCTTATTAATGCCCACCAAAAAATCTTACTTCCTGTCAAAAAATAATAGGGGTCCTACTGGTGAAAGAGGAGTGCAAAAAGCTGACCATTGTCACAGAATACAGCTCAGATAAAGCTACATTTTGATAGAACCATAAGGGCAAAAATGCCTTCCTTCCAACATTGGGGCTTAGTTGACCAGTGTTTCAGTGACTGGTCTATGATATGCACAATACCAACATGGGCCATAAGCATAGAGCATATGAAACAGTCCCAGAGGGACTTTATCTTCATCAGTGATGAAGATAAATAAAAATTGAGAGGAGGAAAAAAAAGAAGAGTGACAAATAGAAATTTAAACAAGGTGATAGATTTAAGCCCAGTTCTGTCAATAGGTATATTACATTTTAATATGATAAACATTCCACTTAGAAGGCAAAGATTTTCAGAATGGATTTTTTTTTAAATCCAAGTATGTATTATCTACAGGAAACATACTTTAAATATGAAGATACAAATGGGTTAAAAGAAAACTGATGGAAAAATATATACCACAAAAATATTAATCAAAAGAAAAGCAGAATGATTTGATCAGTATCAAAAGAGACTTCAATACATGGGCCACCTGGGTGGCTCAGTCGGTTAAGCAACTGCCTTCGGCTCAGGTCATGATCCCAGGGACCTGGGATCGAGCCCCACATCAGGCTCCCTGCTCCGCGGGAAGCCTGCTTCTCCCTGTGCACTCCCCCTGCTTGTGTTCCTGCTCTCGCTATCTCTCTCTCTGTCAAATAAATAAATTTAAAAAAAGAGAGAGAGAGACTTCAATACAAAGAAAATTTCCCAAGGTAAGTAAAGGCATTTCATAATGGTAAAATGGCTTAATTTATCAGGAAAACAATAATGCTTAATATGTAAGAAACTAAAACAGAGCACCAAAGTAAGCGAAACAAAAATTAACTAAATTAAAGGGAGAAAAAGATCCACATTCATGGTCAGAGACTTTAATATTCCTCTATCAATCATTGGTATAACAAGTAGACCAAACAATCAGTACAAGAAAGAGTACTATTTTCCATTTTCCTGCCTTATAATTTCATTTCAATACACATTTGGGGAACAAAAAGGGTATAACATTCTTCCTAAAAGTTGCTAACATACTCTTTTAGCCTTTCCATAATAATCAAGCCATTTCCCTAATTATCAGTTATTTAAATATCATTTAATATCATTTAAAATATTATTTTAATATTCAATGTTTGCACAAAAAGTTAGCAGCTTTCACAATCATCAATTTTTATATTTCTCTCTTATAGTAGTAAATTTACACCTATCCTCCAAGTGACTCATGAGAATTTCAACGTATAAAGCATTTAAAGAGATTTTTTTCATATCATGCTTACTTATATTTGAAAGTGACATTTTCAGATAATAATATAAATCCAAATTAAATTCTTTGTTCACTTAGTCATATGGTCATGCTGATGAGATAAGATAGTAACTTCCATAAGCATATAAACATGCCAGAAATTACTTTAAAATGAACATTTAACTCTCTGGCCTTCCTAAGAGCAAATGTATGAACAATGTGAGACCTGTATGGAGAGCTGGTTGGGGCTAATCTGTGGAAGACCTAAAATGTCATCATAGAAACTTGACCTAAAGTATTGTGTGAGTGGTTAAATTGGATGACCTTTAAATACCTCCCACTTTGAGTGTTTATAGCTCTATGATTCTAAGAGTATTTCTCTCTGGGATCATTATTCAGAAGAGAAAGATGTTATATGAGTTCCAGCAAAATTTCACTAAGCACTTAAGGAAACCATCCATCAAGTATTGCCTCTGTTAGAATAGTTTCCAAAGTATTTGAAAGTGAAAAGTTGCAACTCAGTACCCAAGAAATATGAGCAGAAGGATAAATAAGAGAGTCAACAAGTTTACAATAATTTTTGTGGGTGGTTTTGTCCTATGTGTTTGAGCCATGCACATCTTAAAGGAATTAGTCAGTGTACTATGAAGTAGATTCTTCCCACACCATTGAATTAACAGCCATCCTGGGCCTGGCTCCTGCCCTCCAGGTCTTGCAGCTCCCATAAACTCAAGACACACTTGAATACAAAGAATCAGTGTTGGGGGTTGCCCGGGTGACTCAGTCAGTTAAGCATCCAACTCTTGATTTCAGCTCAGGTCATGATCTCAGGGTTGTGAGATCAAGTCCTGCCTCAGGCTCTGCACTCAGCACAGAGTCAGCTTGAGTTTTTCTTCCTCTGCCCCTCCCCCAGCTTGCATGCACGTGCTCTCGCTCTCTCTCTCAAATAAATAAATATTTAAAAAAAAAGAAAGAAAGAAAACAAAAAAATCAGTATTGGTCAGAGAAGCCCTGAGACCCAGTTGTACTACATGGAACATCACAAAGCAGCTTTGGACTAGAAGCCAGCTGAACTATATTTTACTCCTAATGAATATTTACTACAGTAGAAAAGAATGTTCTCTGAACACTTTTTTTTTTCCACACCTTTTCTTACACAGCTCCACTTCCTACAGGTCTTTGAGTTCCCTGAGGATGTCGATGCAAAATGAACAAACCTTTTACAATTTCTAAAAAAAAAAAGGAAGAGTTTTATTCAAGCCCAAGTTAGGATACCTACCCAATACACGATCTTCACAAAGACAAGAATGCTCCAGTAAGGGGACATTTAGTGTAGGGTTATATACACTTTTTTTTTTTTTTAAAGATTTTATTTATTTGACAGAGAGAGATACAGCGAGAGAGGGAACACAAGCAGGGGGAGTGGGAGAGGGAGAAGCAGGCTTCCCGCAGAGCAGGGAGCCCGATGTGGGGCTCGATCCCAGGACCCTGGGACCACGACCTGAGCCGAAGGCAGGCGCCCAACGACTGAGCCACCCAGGCGCCCCGGGTTATATACACTTTTTACATAAAAAGTTACAAATTATTAGACAAAGAACATTTCAGAAAGTTGCAGACTTTATCTCATGTTTCTAGTAAATGCCAGGCTGTATGACTTTAATCTTACAGAAACCAGGGAAGTTTCCTACTTTTTCTTATCTTTGTGTTCAGAATGCTCCTTTTTGGTTATTTTCTCTAACAAAGCAGATGTACACTGTGTGCTCGGGGCAGAAATAGAGCCCATGCTTTGAGGTTTTGCTGAGTCATTCTGACCTTGGTAAAGTTCAAATATAGCTTCCCTGGAAGCCCCAGGGCAAGGACCACAAACATTAAAAGTTGAAATTTTCCTTTATCAAGGACAAGAATCATGTTTATTTCATCACTTTTCCTCATTCCCTAGCAAACTTTGTGCCTGGTGCTTTGCCTGGAAATGGAGTAGTGACCATATTTACCTTCCAACAAGTAAGTTAACAATAATAACACATGATAAACATTCTTAAGGTAGTAAGACAATGTATCACCAAAGCACAAAGATTAACCAGGCTCAGTGAAACTTATCCCTAAAAATTAGCCTAGCTTCTGAAATCAAGTAAAGGGACATTTCTTCAAATCTCCTACATTTTTCTGTACATATCCATATTAAAGCATTCATTAAATTTTATTGAAATTATCTGTTTATATTTCCTCTTTCCTCTGACTATGGATTCTTATATTTATTTATTTGTGGGGGGCAGGGGCAGAGGAAGAGGGAAAGACAGTCCTAAGCAGGCTCCACACTGAGCTGGGAGCCCGACGTGGGGCTCAATCTCACGATCCTGAGATCACGACCCTCAGAACAAGACCCTCAGATCAAGACCTGAGCCAAAACCAAAAGCTGGTCACTTAACAGACTCTGCCACCCAGGGACCCCATCATCTGACTATTATTCTTGAGAGAGAGGGACTTTTTTTAGTTTTTGTATCACCCAACATACGTCACAAAAGCCTGACACTTTGTAGGTGCTCTAAAATGCTTGCTTCACACATGTTTATTATTTGTTGTTTCCCAAGAAGGGAATCATCTTCTTTTTATATACGAAGTACCTGCAGAATATCTAGGTAATGATACTAAGTAAACATTTGGAAACATAGCATAAAAGAACATAATGGACTCAGAAGTCAAGTAAAAATTAAAGTCATAAAATCTGAACAAGAATTATCCTTGTAATCTCTCTATTGTTATTTTCAGATTCCATATTATACAGCACCTTGGCAATTCCTGCCTAGGTTACTTTAACTTGGTTTGTCGGTTGGTTGTTTAATTGTTAGTTCAATCTCCAGCCTTCTTTGTGTGTCCTACTGGGGTATATGCTTCTGCATTTATTTTACAAAAATTGGATCATATGGAAACTTTTTTGTATGTCATGCAATCCCCCTGCTCACGCAGCTGACTCAGCTGGTGTAGATCTAACTCATTCTTTTTTTTTTTTTAAAGATTTTATTTATTTATTTGAGACAGAGAGAATGAGATACAGAGAGCATGAGAGGGAGGAGGGTCAGAGGGAGAAGCAGACTCCCTGCCGAGCAGGGAGCCCGATGCGGGACTCGATCCTGGGACTCCAGGATCATGACCTGAGCCGAAGGCAGTCGCTTAACCAACTGAGCCACCCAGGCGCCCCGATCTAACTCATTCTTAACAAAGGTTACATAATATTGCATGGCATGTTGTTCATTAGAGTAAATGGCTAAACTGCTAAAATAAAGCAACCTAAAAAACATCAAAGACAAAAACAAAAACAAAGGAAAAAAAAAAAAAAACCCTCAAACTTTGTCTTTCATCTAATAATTCCAGCCAGTTGTCCCCTGTCCCCTGGCAGCTTTATTCATACAGTTGTTCAGGCTGATGGCAGTTATATTATCCTCAGTACATAGGATTGGATATGTAATATCCAATTTTGGATATTACATTGCTGAAGCCATTGCCAGTCCCACCCTGGATTGGAAACAGGAAGGAGCACAGGTAGGAGGCGCATGGGTCGGCCCTGGATTGGCACTCAGGACTTCCATTCACATTTCCTTGACAAGACCTAATTTACGAGACCATCCCTAGTGGCAAGAGGACCCCGGCAGCCCCTGGCCAGGCAACCACATCTCAGCTATGATTTGATCACTACAGAAGAAGGAGAAAATAAATTTTGGTGGATAATTAGCACTTCTCACGTCAATCTGAATTCACCAAAATGTGTTCCACTTTTCACCTAGTGATGGGTCTTTGATTTCTTTCTTATTTATCCTTACTGACTTGAACTTTCATTTACAAGGATTCCAAGAAATGGAAGTGTGATTTAATAAATGTGCTCACACTGCTTTCTTGGGTTGTGCTGTAATATTTGCATTTCTACTAGTGATGTATATTATATGGGAGGGCTCTGCTTCCCCCGCCATCTCTGCTCCAGCAGGAAACATAATCATCTGTTATTTCTTTGCCGTTCTACTGGGTGGCAATATATAAATAACAGCACTTTATTAACGTTAATTTAGATTTTGCTGACCACTAGAAAACTTGAGCCACTATTATATATTTACTGGTCACTTGGATTACTCTTCTCTGAATTAGCTATTTATATCCTTTGCATATTTCCTCATTAGGTTATATGTCTTTCTGTTATCAGTTTTACCTTGCTGACTTTATATTTCAAAAAATGCAAAGAGATTTGACAGCCCTAGAAATACGTATTTTTAGATGTATCTCTTCCCCCAACCATCTCCCTGTTTCAAAAAAAAAAAAAAATCATAGCCCTTAATATATTCTAAAAGGTAATGTTTCTATAAATCTGAACATATAATCCTGGGCTTGACCTGCTCTTCAAGAATAACGAATAATCGATATTCCATGGTGATATTTCATTTAACAGTTTTAAAATCTATCCACAAAAGTTAGGCATCAAGTGTTCTGTTGTCAAGAAGTACACAATTCCTAGCCTGCTAAACTCCCACTCCACCAATCAACACATTGTGGAAGAGCTAATTCATTTGGAGAGGAAAGTGATCATCTCGTAAATAAAACACCAGGCCCCTGTTTCAAGTACATTGTGATTTGAGATTGATATTTGAGGCATCTGATGGGCTTAATTTGTTCTCCAGTGATATGCAATCAGCATTACAGAACCTCTCACACATCACTCAGATGAATTTGTATTATTTTCCATTCTGCATTCAGAAAAACCCCTAAGCAGTGTCTATCTATAAGATCGAAGAATTATGTCTACCCTTTTTCAGAAGGCTCAGAGAAGTTTGCAAGCAATAATTAAGCCCTGGAACATTTATAAGGCATGAGGAAAATATTGTTTTCTTTTATACACAAAGAGCAGGATGAGAACAGTTAAATAATTAAATGAAACAGCTAGTTGAAGACAGAATCCCTGAAGTGCTGAAGTCAGGATAATACTCAAGCCACTAGACCCCCGTTCTCCCCTTGTTATTTAAGAGGTAAGTCTCCTCAGGTCCTGGTTTAGCAAATGCAAGCAATGTAAAGAACACTGCACTGGGGATAGTCAGCAGATAAAAAGGACAATTTCACTTTGCTGAACTATCAGACTTTACTCTTCATAAACCCAGGCTGTTTCACACAAAGGAAGATGGAAAAATAAATCTTTTTTGTAGGACTTAAGAGATCTTTCTTTTGAACATACGATAAAATTCGTCAAATTTTAAATATTACATATTGGGTTTAGAATATTTGATTAAGTATGAACATCACTGGTTTCTTTGTGAATGCATTTAAGAAGGGCTATCTATAGATAGGCTGGCAGAATTCGAATAGATTCATTTAAAAATATATATGACTAGCACAACAATTTTCTTCTCAAGGAGTTTTAGTTTTCCCACATTTAAGAATTATAATAAAATTGTATTACATATAATTAATATATTAGTAGTAAGCATGGTAAAAATATACAATAGTATAGATGCCTATGTTTTATTTTCAAATTTTACATAATATATAGACCTCTGGACAAATGTTGATTTAGTTGTTGGCATTTTAGAATTTAAGTCTTTTTCTTCAATGTGTACTTTAGAGACTGATGAAAGATATCATTTACTAAATCTGTTGAAGGTTTTCAAAGTAGTACTCACTGTACTGAGTAGGGGGAAAACAGCTTCTTTTTAATTGCACAGTGCCTTCTTTGTACAATAATAATATCTAACACATTGAAAACCATTTTCGCAACTAAAACTTAGATGGGATCATATGACTTGCAAACCATTTTCCTTATATTCCATTTAACTTAATGATCGCAACAATCTCATGAGTTCTGTTTCAGTATTATTCCCATTTTACTGAAAAAAGAGTGAAGATTCAGACAAATTAAGCAATCGTTTCAAAGCCACACAGTTTAGTGACGTAGCAGGGACTGGAAATCAGGTTCCAAATCCTATACATCACAGCATCGTGCTAGTGGTCATGGATTTATTTTCAAAAGAGAATTTTTTTTAAGGTAGGGGGACCTTTAACTTAATCATATGACTATGCTTACTGGTTTCCCTTTACATTTATGACCACAAATTCATAGATGCTCAACACTGCATGGCAAATCTACTTTTCATTCATAAATTTGCTTTTCTACTCTCTGAGACAATTCCACATTTTTCCCCTACTCTTCTCTCCTCAAGCCTTTACCCCTAAACTCTCCTTCTGCCCTTCAAACTTGCCTCATATGTCCCTGAAAAAAATCCCATGGGAACTCCACCACTCCCACCCCCCAAATCTAGTAGGTTACCTCATCTGAGCGCTCCACACCCCACACCCCGCTGCTATCCAAGGACAATCTCTCCAGTGGTTCTCTATTCTCTATATGCCCCTGTCCTTTCACTTTCTTGAAGTACTGCCTTCAATTAGCCCAATTTCCCAGGCTAAAAAAGAAAAACAAGAAAGCCTCCTGTAGCTCTGAGAAGTCCCATTTCCCAACAAACTTCCCCTTCAGAGTAAGCTTAGGGAAGTGTTACCTATACCCACCACCTCCACTTCTTTACTCTCCATGCCTCTCTTGGGCTCCCAGTCCTCCTACTTCATGTAAAAGTCTCCTCTAAAGTAACGTCCAGTCTCCTTATTACCACATAAATGGTCCCAATTCTGCCCTCATCTCCCCCAAACTCAGCTTCCGTCATGAATCATCTCCTCTTGGTGCCACACTCTTTCACCACCCCCTCCCTTTCTAGCCATTCCTTCTCCATTCTACTTGCTGGGTGCTCCACCACTGCCAATCTCTAATCTTTGGAATGTTCCACATCTCAATTTTCTTTTCCTAGGTGATCTCATTCCCCCTCCCCATTGGCTTTGATTATCATCTATATGCTGAAAACTACAAATATCTGCAACTCTAACCTCACCTCTGTTTCCAAGCTCATACATAAAGATGTTCACTTGACATCTATCAAATTTCTGTGACTTAAAAGTCCCAAACAATTTTTTTTACTTCTCTTCTGCAAACCCATCTCACTCCATCATATTCTCCACCTCAGTAAAACAGCACCACCTATAATAACCCAGGTACTCAGATCAAAAATCCGATAGGGATTCCTGGGTGGCTCAGTTGGTTAAGCATTTGCCTTCTACTCAGATCTTGATCCCAGGATCCTGGGATCGAGTCCCGCTGAGCAAAGAGCCTGCTTCTCCCTCTGCCTGGTGCTCACCCTGCTTGTGCTCTATCTCTTTTTCTCTCTCTCTCACAAATGAATAAATAAAATCTTAAAAAAAAAAACAAAACAGGGGCGCCTGGGTGGCTCAGTCGTTAAGCACCTGCCTTTGGCTCAGGTCATGATCCCAGGGTCCTGGGATCGAAGCCCCCTTTGGGGTCCCCGCTCCGTGGGAAGCCTGTTCTCCCTCTCCCACTCCCCCTGCTTGTGTTCCCTCTCTCACTGTGTCTCTCTCTGTCAAAAACTAAATAAAATCTTTAAAAACAAACAAACAAACCTAATAGTCATCCTGGAAACTTCTCTTTCCCTCAAACCTCTAATCAATCAGAAAGTCCTGTAAATTCTGCTACCAAAATATATCCCAAATTAGCCTTTTTCCATCTCCATGACTGTCATCCTAGCAGAAATACCCACTGTTCTTACCTGAACAACTGACTGCAAGATAGCTGGTCTTACCTGTCTTCACTCTTGCCTTCTTATAGTATATTTTCCCCAACCAGCCAAAGTGATATTTTAGCAAGATAAATCTGACCATGTCACCATGAACTGAAAACATTGTTTTTTTCCCATTGCACTAAAAATGAAATTCAAATTTCTTACCAAGAGTTATAAAACCCTATATATATTAACCACTGCATAATTATAGAACTACTTTCCTACCACTCTCTTCCTTGCTCACTATTCTCCAGCCTCGCCAATCTTTTTTCAGCTCCTCAAACATATCAAGCTTATTTCCACCTCAGGATCTTTACACTTGCTTTTTCCTCTCCCTGGAATTCTGTTTCCCTGCACAGTAACCCTCTAATGATTTCAGATCTCAGTTAGTGTCAACTTTTTCAAAGGGGACTTCCAAGATCCCTTATCAAATATTGTCACCTCTAAGCTTGCTTTATCATACTACTCTATTTTCATAGCACTGGAATTATCTTATTGATTTTTACATTTTTGGTTTTTGGCTTTCCTGCCTACTTCCATATTTCTCAGAATAATATAATATCAATAACAACTGAAATATCTAATTCATATCTTCATCGCTGGTGCCTAAATACTCGGGAATATACAAGTCGTACGATAAAAAGTGGTGATGAATTCACTTCAAGTTCATGAGTGTTTGATCACATCTATAAGATGAAACACTATGAACAATCCAGTCTAAAGCATATGTTCAACAATTTCCAGTCTTCCTTTAAAACTCCTCACTTTTAGATATAATAAGCCTGTAAGAAATAGAGGGATCATTCATCCTGCCCACCACCACCTTAGCCTGAGCTCCTATTGCATGATTCCTGGACTACATCAATAGCCTCATTATGTTCTTCCTATGTCCACTCTTCTATTTACAATAAATTTCACAAATATTTTCAAATTACTTTTTAAAACATATATCAGTATGTCATTCAAACCTTCAGTGTTACTCCCGAGTACAAATAATGTTCTACTTCTCAATAATCTAGTTCCTTAACCTCCAAGATTACACCTCACTATCCTCATTCCATGTTAATTTCTAAAATTTATACTTTGTTCATGCTATTTATCAGCCCAGACTATGCTCCTAGCCAAATCTTAGTAACCCTTAAACCCCATCATATTTCACCTCTTCACAAGACCTCCCACCTATTCCACCCACCACTGATCTCTCATTGCCTTGAACACCGGTTGTAGTAATAGCTGCAAAAATCTTTTGATACTAACTTATTTACTGCTTTGCATTATTACTCATTGCTTTTATGCAACACTTTTTTCATGCATTAATGTATTGAGAATTAACTATTGCTGGACCTATGCTTGATGCTAGAGCTATATAAATATCAATAAATATCCAAAAATCAATGTCTTAAATCACTCACAACCCTATACTAGAAGAGAATGTTGCATGTGCTCTGTTTTTTGAATCTTTTCCAATGTCATTCAGTGCTATAAATTTCTCTCTATGCACGCTTTCACTGCATCCCACAGATTTTGATAAGCTGTCTTTTCATTTAGTTCAAAATATTTCTAACTTCTCTGGAGATTTCCTTTTGACACATGTATTATTTAGAAGTGTGATGTCTGATGTCCATATATTTGGGGTTTTCCAGTTATCTTTCTGTTATGATTTAATTTCATTGTAGTCTGAGAGCAGATATTATATTATTTCCATTCTTACAAATTTGTTAAATTGTGTTTTACAGCCCAGAATGTGAGCTCAGTAAATGTTTTGTCTGAGCTTGAGAAAAATGTATATTCTGCTGCTGTTAGATAAAATAGTCTATAGATGCCCATTAGATCCAGTTGGTTGACGGTGTTGAGTTCAACTATGTCTTTACTGATTTTCTGCCTCCTGGATGTGTCCATTTCTGATACAGGGATGTTGAAGTCTCCAACTATGATAGAGGCTTCATCTATTTCTCTTTGCAATTATCAGTTTTTGTCTCATGTACTTGATACTCTGTTGATAGGCACATACACATTAAGGATTATTTTGTCTTCTTGGAGAATTGACCCCTTTATCATTGTTCAACGCCCTTTATCCCTGATAATTTCCTTTACTTTGAAGTCTGGTCTGTCTGAAATTAATATAGCAATTGCTTTCTTTTAATTAGTGTTAGCATGGTATATGTTTCTCCAACTATTTAATTTTAATCAATGTGTGTCTTTTTAAAGTGGGTTTCTTCATATAGTTGCATTTTGTTTTTTTAATCCATTCTGACAATTCCCATCTTTTAACTGGTGCATTTAGAACCCTGACATTTAAAGTAATTATTGAGGAGTGATATCAGCATCATGGCAGTGTGAGTCATTCCTTTTTTCTCTCCACTTCAATTGTCAACTAACTGGACATCCCTAACCAAGCAAAAATGTCTCTACACTTTACACCGGCATACCTGGGAGTTTTGTATCCACCTATGTATCCAAAAGTGGGTGGATAGAACTTCAGAAGGGGCTGTGGATCTAAGGGAGTTGGTGAACCTGCCCCATGCCCAATTGCTGCAATCAGGAGAAAGGGAACCTAGAATGTACAAACTAGGCAGACACCCATGGGAGATAGAGAATTTGTAGTGATCCAGACTGTCTAATCAGAGAACTCAGCATGGCTTTGGAGCAGGATAGAAATGAGTTTGGAAACAGAAGAGAGAGGGGAACTCACTGAGGTGATCCATTCCCAGGGCAACATTGACAGTGGCTACCTCTCCAGCAGAAGAGGTAGAAAGTAAAAGTGTTAAGCGACAAACTGCTCAGCCACAAGAGTTGCAGCTGGAGAGAAATGGATCAAAATATCTGAGGAAGGATCTTATGACTAGGTGGAGGGAAAGGAAAGAATATTAAAGGGTATTGAAGAAACGCATTTCCTGTTCTTTTACTTTGGGGTTTCAGCAGAAGGTCCACCCATGGACCTCTTGAATCCCCCACTTGAAGATCCCCCTACCAGGTCCACAGGTACCCCCAAAGTCCCAAATGCTAAGTCCACACCTCCCCTCACTCTGCTGTCAGCATTTTGTGTGTACTTCTGAGTGCAGCTGGGAGAGGCAACTCCAATAAGAGAAACCAAAAACTTGAGCTATAGTGCCACATTCTGGAATACAAAAGAAAGTTTTCTAATTGCCACCCTGTTGAACTATAAGAACCAAAATAAAATAAAATAAATACTTTAGAAGGAGTCTACTACTTCAAATGTGAAAATAGAGGTTCGTGTCATCAAATACTATTTAAAAGGTATCACAAAAGGAAAATGATTATTTTCCAGCAACCAAACTCAAAGGTACAGAATACTGCTATCTAACTGATACAAAACTCAAAATAGCTTTTATGACGAAATTGAACAAGCTACAAGAAAACTAGAAAGGCAATTCAGTGAACTCAGGAGTAAAATATTGAACAGAAGGAGCTCTTACCAAAGAGAATGAAACTATAAAAAAGAACCAAACAAATTCTGGAGCTGAATTCAATGAATGAGATGAGGAGTGTATAAGGGGCTCTGGTCTAAGATGGTGAGTAGGAAGACCCTGAACTCACCTCCTCCACGGAACACACCAAATTGCACCTACTCATACAGCAATTCCTCCTGAAGAACTGAGGGCCTACTGAACAGCTTCTGCACAACAAAAGATAGAGAGAACAATGAGACAGAGACACAGTAATGTGGGGGACTCCCACTCCCAATGCTGCAAATGGCAGTGGGGAGGGATAGTACTGAGGGACCAGGAACAGATTCCTCTATTCTTGGGAACAGAAAACAAAGCCACAGTTTAAAAGAGTAACTACCATATAAAAGAGCCCTAGAACTCCAGCAAACAACGAGGGGGTGGGGTGGGATGGGGGTGGCTGCCGCTGGACCACTCTCTGGGTGGGAGGGGTTGATGGACAACAAGGTCTACACACCCCCTTGAAAATGCAGAAAATGCACAGTCCAGATTCTGTAACTAGCTTATTGCTTCAGTGAGCCCCAGGTTTCAGCTGTCCCACCAAGCAGCCAAAGGGCACTACACACTGTGACACCCCTATTCAGCACTCACTACAGCTCCAGCCTTTCTGCCAAGGTGACACAAGCCCAAAGCACCCTGGAACACTCCAGGCCCACAACACTTTGGCTTCAGAGAGCTTGTTAGGCACCTTCAGTGCAGAGCTCTCCAAAACCTCCTGGCTCATATCTGCTTCAGATCCAGCTACTCTGTCAGTGGAGCACCCTGGGAAATCCCAGCCCATGCCTGCATTTGTTCCAGGCACTCTGCCAAGGTAACCCTTGCATAGAGCACCCCAGAACACTCCCATTTGCACTAGCCTAGGCTCTAGTCACCTGGACCTGGCAGCCTCTGTGCTGAGCATCCCAGAATACACCAGCTTACACCCAATTCAGTTTCAGCTGTCCTACAAGGTTGCCCTGAATGTGAAAAGCTCCCAGCGCACACAGTGTCTCCACTTCAACCATGCCACCAGGGCACTCTGTGTGCAGAGTGCCCCAGAACCCCCCAGCATGCAACCATTTCAGCTTTAGCTCTCCTGCCAGAATGACCTCAGTGCATAGAACCCTGGGACATGCTGGCCTGCATCCACTTCAACTTTAGTTGTCCTGACAGGATGCCGTCTGTGTGGAGAGCCCTGGGACCTCAAAATGCTGAAGGGAAAAACTCTACAACCAAGAATATTCTACCTGGCAAGATTATCATTCAGATTTGAAGGAGAGAAAAAGAGTTTCCCAGAAAAAACAAAAGTTAAAACAAAAGTTAGTGCCACTAGGGGTGCCTGGGTGGCTCAGTCGTTAAGCGTCTGCCTTCTGCTCAGGTCATGGTCCCAGGGTCCTGGGATCGAGCCCCGCATCAGGCTCCCTGCTCAGTGGGAAGCCTGCTTCTCCCTCTCCCGCTCCCCCTGCTTGTGTTCCCTTTCTCTCTCTCTGTCAAATAAATAAATAAAATCTTTAAAAAAAAAAAAAGTTAGTGCCACTAAACTAGGCTTACAAAAAAATTAAAGTAACTTATTTAGGTGGAAAACAAGTGGCCATAATTAGATGTAAGAAAATTAAGACTAAAAATGTATAAAATATGACAGCCTACACATTACTAGAAACATACAATCTTTCAAAACTGAACCAGAAAGAAATAGAAAATATGAAAATATTAGTAGAAAATAGAAAAATGGTAGTAGATAGATAGAAATACTATTAGGAAAATAGAAAATACTAGTAATAGACCAATTACTAGTAATGAAATTGAAACAGTTGTCAAAAAATATGTATAAAAAAAAATAAAAGCCCAGCACAAGATGGATGGAGTCAGAGGTAAATTCCACAAACATTTAAAGAAGAGTTAATACTTACTCTCCTCTATTCCAAAAAATAGAAGAGGAAGGAAATCTTCCAAATACACTTTATGAGGCCAGTATTACCATGATACCAGAACCAGACAAAGGCTCTGAAAGAAAAAAAAAAAGAGAGAGAGAACTACAGGCCAATATCCCTGATGAACATAAATGCAAAAATACTCAACAAAATATTGGCAAACCACATTCAACTATACAACAAAGGATCATTCACCATGATCAAGTGGGATTTATCCTGGGGAAACAAGTGTGGTTTAATATTTGCAAATTAATCAATGTGACACACATCAACAAAACTAAGAATAAAAACCATAAGATCATCTAAATAGATACAATAGCACCAAAAACTATAAGATACCTAGGAATAAACCTAACTAAAGAGGTAAAAGAACTGTACTCTGAAAACTATAAAACACTGATAAAAGAAATTCAAGACAATGCAAAGAAATGGAAAGCTATTTCATACACGTGGGTTGGAACAACAAATATTGTTAAAATGTCTATACTACCCAAAGCAATCTACACATTCAAAGCAATCCCTATCAAAATACCAATAGCATTTTTCACAGAGCTGGAAAAAACAATCCTAAAATTTATATGGAACCACAAAAGACCGTGAATAGCCAAAGCACTCTTGAAAAAAAAAGGGAAGCTGAAGGCATCACAATTCCAGACTTCATGTTATATTACAAAGCTGTAGTGATCAAAACAGTATGGTACTGTCACAAAAACAGACACACAGATCAATGGAACAGAACAGAGAGCCCAGAAATGGACCCTCACTCTATGGTCAATTAATCTTTGACAAAGCAGGAAAGAATATCCAATGGGAAAAAGACAGTCTCTTCAGCAAATGGTGTGGGAAAGCTGGACAGCCCCATGCAAAAGAATGAAAGTGGACCACTTTCTTACACCACACACAAAAATAAATTCTAAGTGGATTAAAGACTTAAATGTGAGATGAGAAACCATTAAAATCCTAGAGTAGAACACAAGCAGTAACCTCTTTGACACCAGCCATAGCAACTTCTTACTACATAGGTCTCCTGAGGCAAGGGATAAACTATTGGGAATTCATCAAAATAAAAAGCTTCTGCATAGCAAAGGAAACAATCAACAAAACTAAAAGGCAGTCTATGAAATGGGAGAAGATATTTGCAAATTACATATCTGATAGTATCCAAAATATATAAAGAACTTATAAAACTCAACACCCAAAATACAAACAATACAGCTTAAAAAATGGGCAGAAGACGTGAATAGACATTTTTCCAAAGAAGACATACAGATGGCCAACAGTCACATGAAAAGATGCTCAATGCTGTGAATTGTGCAAGACTGTTGAATCACAGATCTGTACCTCCGAAACAAATAATGCAATATATGTTAAGAAAAAAAGAAAAAAAAAAGAAGATAGCAGGAGGGGAAGAATGAAAGCGGGGGAAATCGGAGGGGGGACACGAACCATGAGAGACGATGGACTCTGAAAAACAAACTGAGGGTTCTAGAGGGGAGGGGGGTGGGAGGATGGGTTAGCCTGGTGATGGGTATTAAAGAGGGCACGTTCTGCATGGAGCACTGGGTGTTATGCACAAAAAATGAATCATGGAACACTACATCAAAACTAATGATGTAATGTATGGTGATTAACATAACAATAAAAAATTTTTTAAAAAAAGGAAAGATGCTCAACATCACTCATCACCAGTGAAATACAAATCAAAATTAAAATGAGATATCACCACACCAGTCAAAATGGCTAAAACTAACAAGTAAGGAAATGACAGGTGTTGGAGAAGATGGGGAGAAAGGGGAACCCTCTTAGTCTGTTGATGGGAATGCAAACTGATGCAGTCTCTCTGGAAAACAGTATGGAGGTTCTTCAAAAAGTTAAAAATAGAACAACCCTTCGATCCAGCAATTACACTACTAGGTATTTACCCAAAGGATACAAAACTAATTCAAATGGATACATGCACCCCAATGTTTATAGCAGCATTATCTACAATAGCCAAATTATGGAAAGAACCCAAATGTCCCTTGACTGATGAATGGATAAAGAATAATGAATGGAATATTACTTGGCCATAAAAAAGAAGAGAACTAAGATTTTTTTTCTTAAAGTGAAAAAATTCTATGCGAGCTATCAGATTTGATCAAATAAGCAAATAAAAAATAATTGGTCAGAAAGAGAAGAGGACAGCATTTATTTAAAGAAATACTGGGTGCCATCAACAGATGAATGGATAAAGAAGATGTGGTGTATATATACAATGGAATATTATGCAGCCATCAAAAGGAATGAAATCTTGCCATTTGCAACGACATGGATGGAACTGGAGCATATTATGCTGAGCGAAATAACTCAATCAGAGAAAGACATGTATCATATGATCTCACTGATATGAGGAGTTCTTAATCTCAGGAAACAAACTGAGGGTTCTGGAGTGGTGGGGGGTGGGAGGGATGGGGTGGCTGAGTGATAGACACTGGGGAGGGTATGTGCTATGGTGAGCGCAGGGAATTGTGTAAGACTGTTGAAACACACACTTCTACCTCTGAAACAAATAATACATTATATGTTTAAAAAAAAAAAGAAGACAGTAGGAAGGGAAAAATGAAGGGGGGGAAATCGGAGGGGGAGACGAATCATGAGAGACTGTGGACTCTGACAAACAAACTGAGGGTTCTAGAGGCGAAGGGGGTAGGGGGATGGGTTAGCCTGGTGATGGGTATTAAAGAGGGCACATACTGAATGGAGCACTGCATGTTATACGCAAACAATGAATCATGGAACACTACATCAAAAACTAATGATGTAATGTATGGTGATTAACATAACATAATAAAAAAAAAAAAAAAAGAAAGAATGGGTGAGTATTTCCCAAACCTGGGTAAGAAATTGAATGGAATTAATTAATAGAATATACTATTACTTCAATGCAAAAAGGACTTTTTCCTAGGCACATTATAATGAAACTGTCAAAAATCAATGAAAAAGAATCTTAAAGGCAGCCAGGTGGAAGAAAAAAAAAGGAAAGTAACCTACAAAGGAACTCCCATTGGCTATCAGCAGATTTCCCAGCAGAAACTCTACATGCCAGTACACAGTGGAATGACATATTTAAAGGGTTGAAAGATGAAAAATGCCGGCCAAGAACACTTCATGTGGCAAATTTATCATTCAGATTTGAAGGACAAATACAGTCTTTCCCAGATAAACAAAAGCTAAGGGAATTTACTACCACAAGACCTGCCTTACAAAAAAATGCTAAAAGGAGTTATTCAAGTTAAATAAAAAGATGCAAGGCACCTGGGTGGCTCAGTCAGTTAAGCATCTGCCTTCGGCTGAGGTCATGATCCCAGGGTCCTGGGATCAAGCCCTGTGTCGGGCTCCCTGCTCAATGGGGAGTCTACTTCTCCTCTTCCCTCTGCCCCTTCACTCCACTTGTGCTCTCTCTCGATCTCTCTCTCTCTCTGCCTCTCAAATAAAGTGTTTAAAAACTAATAATAAAAATAATAAATAATAAATAAAAGATGCTAATTAGTGACATAAAAACATATGAAAATACTTAACACTCTGATAAATATGAAAAATATTCAGGGCCGCCTGGGTGGCTCAGTCATTAAGCATCTGCCTTCAGCTCAGGTCATGATCCCAGGGTCCTGGGATCGAGCCCTGCATCAAGTTCCTTGCTCAGCAAGGAGCCTGCTTCTCCCTCTCCCACTCCCCCTACTGTGTTCCCTCTCTAGCTGTCTCTCTCTCTCTCTGTCAAATAAATAAAATCTTAAAAAAAAAAAAAGAAAAACATTCAGAGTAGAAAACTATAAATCTATGTTTGAACAGTGAGTTAACACCTTAATGAAAAAGGCTAAAGAGCATTAAAAACCACAGTTACAAAAAAATAAACTAAAATAAAAAAAATAACCACAGTTACAGATCTTTTTCTACTTGCAATGAGGTTACATCCTAATAAACTCATCATAGGTTGAAAATATTGTAAGTCAAAAGTGCACTTAATATACCTATTTACTGAATATGACAGCTTAGCCCAGCCTACCTCAGAACATTTACATTAGTCTACCATTGGGCAATATGATGTAACACAAAGACTATTTTATAATAAAGTGCTGCATAGCTCATGTAATTTATTGAATTCTGTACTGAAAATGAAAAAAGAGAATGGTTGTATGGGTTCAGAATTGTTGTAAGCATATTGGTTGCTTACCTCCACGATAACATGGCTGACTGGGAGCTGTGGCTCACTGCCACCGCACAGCATCACAAGAGAATCACCCACCATATCCCTAGCCTGGGAAGAGATCAAAATTCAAAATCTGAAGTGCAGGGGCACCCGGCTGGCTCAGTCAGTTGAGCATGCGACTCTTGATCTCTGGGTTATAGGTTTGAGGCCCACATTGGGTGTAGAGATTACTTAAAAATGAAATCTTAAAAAAAATTTTGAAGTGCAGTTTCTATTAAATGCTTATAGCTGTTACACCATCTTAAGTAAAAAAATCGTAAGTCATACCATCATAAATCAGGGACTATCTGTATAATAATTTGTTAACAAATTCACAGCATCAAAATTATATGAAGATATAAATTTTATCACCTATTTTATGGATGGTAAATTGCTATCATCATAAAAGAGACTATTGTATCTATGAGATGTTTTCTGTAGGCTTCAAAGTAACCAAAAAGCAAAAATCTAGAGTAGAGTCACAAAACATAACAAAAGGGTGATTGAGCAAATCACCATGGAAAACCACAAACTTACAAAGGTAGGCAAAGTGAAGGAAAAAGAAACACTGAAGATATAAAATAACCAAAAGTTAAAAGATAAAATGGCAGTAGCAAGTCCTTACATATCAGTAACAGCTTTAAGTGTAAATGGAATGATCTCACCAATCAAAAGGCAGGGTGTCCGGTGGCCGCTTCTGGCAAGTGATAGAGCTGCGGAGCACAAAATAGGAACTTTTAGAAGTGTGCCCCACTGAGGGATGTCACTCCAGTGGCTAAGTGGGGAGTGGAACCCTCATGGGACAGTGTGGTCTCAGGACCCTCAGGGTCACAGAAAGACCGGGAGTGCCTGAGTGCAGCAGAGCTCCCAGGTATCAGAGTGGGGAAACCAGCTGCAGAGACAGAGCCAAGGAGCGGGCTCTCAGCTCGGGGTTGTCATAAACCGTGATCCACAGCACAGTTGGGCCACTGCTCCTCCAGCAGGGACCCAACAAGCGGCAGATCCAGGGAGACTCCCCTTCCTCCCCTGGGAGAAGCGGCGCGGGAGTGCACCGCAGGGATCTGCTGGGTTTGGAGACTCCACCCAGGGTCGGGTGCCAGAGATAGAAACGCGCGGTCACAGGCCGGGTGAGCACGGAGTGCGGCCGGAGACCAGGGAGACGGGAGTGACTGACAGCTTTTCTCTGGGGGCGCACTGAGGAGCGGGACCCCGAGTTCTCAGCTCCTCCAGGGCGGAGATTGGGAGGCCGCCATTTTCACTCTCATCCTCCAAAGCTGTATGGAAAGCTTGCAGGGAACAAAAGCTCCAGAGAGCAAACCCGAGCAGATTACTTAGACCGGACCAGCAAGGGCGGGGCAATTCCACCTCCAGCAAAGACATTAGGGAACAACAGGCCCCTCCCCCAGAAGATCAGCGAGAACAGCCAGCCAAGACCAAGTTTACTGATCAATGAGAATGGCAGAACTCCAGCACTAGAGGAATACTGCACATAAATACCATGGCTTCTTAACCATGATTCCGTAGTCTTTCAGTGTTAATTTTTTTTTAAACTGTCTTTTTTTCCCCCCTTTCTCAACCAACATCATATCAATCCCTTTTTTAAAAAATCTTTTTTATTTTTCAATATTAGAGTCATATTCTATCCCCTCATAGTAGTTACCCTTATTTTTGGAATATATATATATATAAATAAGTTGTTCTCTCTTTAAAATTTTGACATAAAGTTTCTTCTAACAGATCAAAATATACCCTAAATCTCTAGTGTATGGCTTTGTTCTAGTCTCCTGTGATCACATTCTCTCCCTTTTTTTTTTTAAATCCTCTTCTTTCTTTTTTCAACCAACTTCTTATCTTCTCAATTGCTTTTATAAAATCTCTTATAATGTTCATCTTTACAGTCATATTCCATCCCTTCATCATATTAACCCTTATTTTTGTACATATATAAGTTTTTCTTTCTTTAAAATTTTGGGAGGCACTTTCTTCTAACAGACCAAAATATGCCCAAAATCTAGTGTGTGGCACTGATCTATGCACCAGCCTGATCATATTTGATCATATTCTGGTTTTTTTGTTTTGTTCTGTTTTTGTTTGTTTTTATCTTTTTGTTTTTCTTTCTTTCTTTTTTTTTCTTTTTTCTTTTTTTCCCTTTCTTTTCCCCCAGTTTCAGGTCTTTTCTGATTTGTTTAGTGTATATTTTCTGGGGATGTTGTTACCCTGTTAGCATTTTGTTCTCTCATTCATCTATTCTCCTCTGGAAAAAATGACAAGATGGAAGAAATCACCTCAACAAAAAAAACAGGAGGCAGTACCAAATGCCAGGGATCTAATCAATAAGGACATTAGTAAGATGTTGGAACTAGACTTCAGAATGATGATTTTAAAGATACTAGCTGGGCTTGAAAAAAAACATGGAAGTTATTAGAGAAACCCTTTCTGGAGAAATAAAAGAACTAAAATCTAACCAAGTTGAAATCAAAAAGGCTATTAATGAGGTGCAATCCAAAATAGAGGCTCTAACTGCTAGGATAAATGAGGCAGAAGAGAGAATCAGTGATATAGGAGACCAAATGATGGAAAATAAAGAAGCTGAGAAAAAGAGAGATAAACAACTACTGGATCACGAGGGCAGAACTCGAGAGATAAGCGATACCATAACATGAAACAATATTAGAATAATTGGGATCCTAGAAGAAGAAGAAAGAGAGAGAGGGGCAGAAGGTATAATGGAGCAAATTATAGCAGAGAACTTCCCTAATTTGGGGAAGGAAACAGGCATCAAAATCCAAGAGGCACAGAGAAGCCCTCTCAAAATCAATAAAAAGAGGTCAACACCCCGACATCTAATAGTAAAACTTAGGAGTCTCAGAGACAAAGAGAAAATCCTGAGTAGCTCGGGAGAAGAGATCTGTAACCTACAATGGTAGAAATATTAGATTGGCAACAGACCTATCCACAGAGACCTGGCAGGCCAGAAAGGACTGGCAGGATATATTCAGAGCACTAAACGAGAAAAATATGCAGCCAAGAATACTCTACCCAGCTAGGCTGTCATTAAAAATTGGAGAGATAAAAACCTTCCAGGACAAACAAAAACTAAAGGAATTTGCAAACACGAAACCAGCCCTACAAGAAATATTGAAAGGGGTCCTCTAAGCAGAGAGAGCCTAAAAGCAACATAGACCAGAAAAGAACAAAGACAATATACAGTAACAGTCACTTTACAGGCAATAAAATGGCACTAAATTCATATCTTTCAATAGTTACACTGAAGTTTATAAATGGGCTAAATGCCCCAATCCAAAGACACAGGCTATCAGATTGGATTAAAAAACAAGACCCATCGATATGCTGTCTGCAAGAGACTCATTTTAGACCCAAAGACACCCCCAGATTGAAAGTGAGGGGGTGGAAAACCATTTACCATGCTAATGCACACCAAAAGAAAGCTGGGGTGGCAATCCTTATATCAGACAAATTAGATTTTAAAGCAAAGACTGTAATAAGAGATGAGGAAGGTCACACTATCCTATTTAAAGGGTCTATCCAACAAGAAGATCTAACAACTGTAAATATCTATGCCCCTAACATGGGAGCAGCCAATTATATAAGGCAATTAATAACAAAAGCAAAGAAACACATCAACAACAATACAATAATAGTGGGGGACTTTAACATCCCCCCTCACTGAAATGGACAGATCATCTAAGCAATAGATCAACAAGGAAATAAAGACGTTAAATGATACATTGGACCAAATGGACTTCACAGATATATTCAGAACATTCCATCCCAAAGCAACGGAATACACATTCTTCTCTAGTGCCCATGAAACATTCTCCAGAATAGATCACATCCTAGGTCACAGATCAGGTCTCAACTGGTACCAAAAGATTGGGATCATTCCCTGCCTATTTTCAGACCACAATACTTTGAAACTAAAACTCAATCACAAGAGGAAAGTCGGAAAGAACTCAAATACATGGAGGCTAAAGAGCATCCTACTAATGAATGAATGGGTCAACCAGGAAATTAAAGAAGAATTTTAAAAATTCATGGAAACCAATGAAAATGAAAACACAACTGTTCAAAATCTTTGGGATGCAACAAAGGCAGTCCTAAGAGGAAAGTACATAGCAATACAAGCCTTTCTCAAGAAACAGGAAAGGTCTCAAATAAACAATCTAACCCTACACCTAAAGGAGCTGGAGAAAGAACAGCAAGTATCTTAAAAAAAAAAAAAAGGGTGCCTGGGTGGCTCAGTCATTAAGCGTCTGCCTTCAGCTCAGGTCATGATCCCAGGGTCCTGGGTTCGAGTCCCACATCGGGCTCCCTGCTCCGCAGGAAGCCTGCTCCTCCCTCTCCCACTCCCCCTGCTTGTGTTCTGCTCTTGCTATGTCTCTCTCTGTCAAATAAATAAATAAAATATTTAAAAAAAAAGAACAACAAGTAAAGCCTAAACCCAGCAGGAGAAGAGAAAAAATAAAGATCAGAGCAGAAATCAATGAAATAGAAACCAAAAGAACAGTAAAACAGATCAACAAAACTAGGAGATGGTTCTTGGAAAGAATTAACAAGACTGATAAACCCCTGGCCAGACTTATCAAAAAGAAAAGAGAAAGGACCCAAATCAACAAAATCATGAATGAAAGAGGAGAGATCACAACCAACACCAAAGAAATACAAACAATTATAAGAACATATTATGAGCAACTCTATGCCAGCAAATTAGATAACCTGGAAGAAATGGATGCATTCCTAGAGATGTACCAACTACCAAAACTGAACCAGGTTGAAATAGAAAACCTGAACAGACCTATAACCACTAAGGAAATTGAAGCAGTCATCAAAAATCTCCCAAAAAACAAAAGCCCAGGGCCAGATGGCTTCCCAGGGGAATTCTACCAAACATTTCAAGAAGAATTAATACCTATTCTTCTGAAACTGTTCCAAAAAATAGAAATGGAAGGAAAACTTCCAAACTCATTTAATGAGGCCAGCATTACCTTGATCCCAAAACCAGACAAAGACCCCATCAAAAAGGAGAACTACAGATCAATATCCCTGATGAACATGGATGCAAAAATTCTCACCAAAATACTAGCCAATAGGATCCAACAGTCCATTAATAGGATTATTCATTACG
Source organism: Neomonachus schauinslandi (assembly GCF_002201575.2). Lineage (NCBI taxonomy): Eukaryota > Metazoa > Chordata > Mammalia > Carnivora > Phocidae > Neomonachus > Neomonachus schauinslandi. Next base: position 74,950,939 of record NC_058413.1, on the reverse strand, counting down.
ATCAAGTGGGATTTATCCCTGGGCTGTAAGGTTGGTTCAACATCCGCAAATCAATCAACATGATACAATGCATTAACAAAAGAAACAACAAGAATCATATGATCCTCTCAATAGATGCAGAAAAAGCATTTGACAAAGTACAGCATCCTTTCTTGATCAAAACTCTTCAGAGTATAGGCATAGAGGGTACATACCTCAATATCATAAAAGCCATCTATGAAAAACCTACAGCAAATATCATTCTCAATGGGGAAAAACTGAGAGCTTTCCCCCTAAGGTCAGGAACGCGGCAGGGATGTCCACTATCACCACTGCTATTCAACATATTATTTCAAGTCCTAGCCACAGCAATCAGACAACAAAAAGAAATCAAAGGCATCCAAATCAGCAAGGAAGAAGTCAAACTCTCACCCTTTGCAGATGATATGATACTTTATGTGGAAAACCCACAAGACTCTGCCCCAAAACTGCCAGAACTCATACAAGAATTCAGTAAAGTGTCAGGATATAAAATCAATGCACAGAAATCAGTGGCATTCCTATACACCAACAACAAGACAGAAGAAAGAGAAATTAAAGCATCGATCCTATTTACAATTGCACCCAAAACCATAAGATACCTAGGCATAAATCTAACCAAACAGGCAAAGGATCTGTACTCAGAAAACTATACTCATGAAAGAAATTGAGGAAGACACAAAGAAATGGAAAAACGTTCCATGCT
>NC_058413.1:74924426-74950205 GCF_002201575.2 Neomonachus schauinslandi | reverse complement strand
TGTATGGAACCAGAAAAGACCCCGCATAGCCAGAGGAATGTTGAAAAAGAAAAGCAAAGCCGGCGGCATCACAATTCCGGACTTCCAGCTCTATTACAAAGCTGTCATCATCAAGACAGTATGGTACTGGCACAAAAACAGACACATAGATCAATGGAACAGAATAGAGAGCCCAGAAATGGACCCTCAACTCTATGGTCAACTCATCTTCCACAAAGCAGGAAAGAATGTCCAATGGCAAAAAGAAAGTCTCTTCAACAAATGGTGTTGGGAAAATTGGACAGCACATGCAGAAGAATGAAACTGGACCATTTCCTTATACCACACACAAAAATAGACTCCAAATGGTTGAAAGACCTCAATGTGAGACAGGAGTCCATCCAAATCCTAAAGGAGAACACAGGCAGCAACCTCTTCGACCTCAGCCGCAACAACTTCTTCCTAGAAACATCGCCAAAGGCAAGGGAAGCAAGGGCAAAAGTGAACTCTTGGGACTTCATCAAGATAAAAAGCTTTTGCACAGCAAAAGAAACAGTCAACAAAACCAAAAGACAGTCGACAGAATGGGAGAAGATATTTGCAAATGACATAACAGATAAAGGGCTAGTATCCAAAATCTATAAAGAAATTCTTAAACTCGACACCCAAAGAACAAATGATCCAATCAAGAAATGGGCAGAAGACATGAACAGACATTTTTTCCAAAGAAGACATCCAAACAGCCAACAGACACATGAAAAAGTGCTCAATATCGCTCAGCATCAGGAAAATCCAAATCAAAAGCTCAATGAGATACCACCTCACACCAGTCAGAATGGCTAAAATTAACAAGTCAGGAAATGACAGATGTTGGCAGGGATGCAGAGAAAGGGGAACCCACTTACACTGTTGGTGGGAATGCAAGCTGGTGCAGCCACTCTGGAAAACAGTATGGAGGTTCCTCAAAAAGTTGAAAATAGAGCTACCATATGATCCAGCAATTGCACTACTGGGTATTTACCCCAAAGATACAAATGTAGGGATCCAAAGGGGTACATGCACCCCGATGTTTATCGCAGCAATGTCCACAATAGCCAAACTGTGGCAAGAGCCAAGATGTCCATCGACAGATGAATGGATAAAGAAGAGGTGGTATATATATAAAATGGAATATTATGCAGCCATCAAAAGGAATGAGATCTTGTCATTTGCAACGACGTGGATGGAACTGGAAGGTGTTATGCTGAGCGAAATAAGTCAATCAGAGAAAGACATGTATCATATGACCTCACTGATATGAGGAATTCTTAATCTCAGGAAACAAACTGAGGGTTGCTGCAGTGGGGGGTGGGGTGGGAGGGATGGGGTGGCTGGGTATGTGTTATGGTGAGTGCTGTGAATTGTGCAAACTGTTGAATCACAGATCTGTACCTCTGAAACAAATAATGCAATATATGTTAAGAAAAAAAAGAAGATCGCAGGAGGGAAAGAATGAAGGGGGGGAATCGGAGGGCGAGACGAACCATGATAGACTATGGACTCTGAGAAACAAACTGAGGGTTCTAGAGGGGAGGGGTTGGGGGAGGGTTTAGCCTGGTGATGGGTATTAAAGAGGGCACGTTCTGCATGGACCACTGTGTGTTATGCACAAACAATGAATCATGGAACACTACATCAAAAACTAATGATGTAATGTTTGGTGATTAACATAACAATAAAAAAATTTTTAAAGAACAAAAGTGATTATTGATATAGTTGGATTTACATCTACCACATTTGTTACTGTTTTCTATTTGTTGCTTTTGTTCTTTGTTCCTGTTTTTGTCTCCCACTATTTTTCTGCCTTTTGTAGTTTTAATTGAGCATTACATATGGTTCCATTTTCTTTCCTTTCTTAGCATACCTCAGCTTATTTTTTTCACTTTTTTAGGGGTTGCCCTAGAGTTTACAGTATATATTTACAGCTAATCCAAGTCCCCTTTCAAGTAACACTATTATCACTTCACAGGTAATATGAATACCTTACAATATCAAATTAATCCTAATTCGTCCCTCTTGTCCCTTGTATCTTTGCTGTCATTCATTTCACTGATCTATAAGAGTACATAAGCATACATACGATACATAGGATATATACATAAGCATACATAACCAAATACATTGTTGCTATTATTATTGAATAAACTTTTATCTGTTACATCAATTATCAGTAAGAAAAAAGTTTTTATTTTGCCTTTATTCCTTCTTCAATGTTCTTCTTTTTACTTACATAGATCTAGGTTTCTGACCTACAGTATTTTCCTTGTCTCTAAAGTATTTCTTTTAACATTTCTTGCAAGACATATCTACTGGCAATAAAGTCCCTCAATTTTTATTTGTCTGAGAAAGTCTTTATTTCTCCTTCACTTTTCAAGGATGACTTCACACAGTAGAGAATTCTAGGTTAGTGGTTATTTTCTCTCAACACTTTAATTATTTTGCTCCTCTCTTTTCTTGCTTGCATGGTTTCTAAGGGACATTGGATGTAATTCTTATCTTTGTTCCTCTGCAGGTAAGGTTTTGGAGGTTTCCATTGTGATATCCTCAAGCACAGAGATTCTTTCCCTAGCTGTGTTCAGTCTACTAATTAGCCTATCAAAGGCATTCATTTCTGTTACAGTGTTTTTGATCTGTAGCATTTTTTTGTGGTTTTTTTCCTTAGGATTTCCATCTCTCCACTTACATTGCCCATCTATTCTTGCACACCACTTTATCCATTAGAGCCCTTAGCATATTAATAATAGTTATTTTAAAGTCTCAGTCTAACTTCCTATCCACTTCTGGTTTTGATGCTTGCTTTATTCTGTCTCCTTAAATTGTGTTTTTTGCCTTTTGGTATGTCTTATAAATTTTTCTTGGTAATCGGACATGATGTATTGGGCAAAAGGAACTGTTGTAAATAGGCTTTTCATAAAGTGGTGTCAAACTGTGGGAGGTAAAGTGTTCTATAATCCTGTGATCAGGGTCAGTGATTAGTGAGCCTAAGCATTTGCACAGGGAACTACACAGGTGTTTTTAGTTGTATTTCCTCCATCACTTTCCATAAGTTGGGTATTTCCTTTCCCCCTAGTCAATTAGGCTAGGATAATTCTGCAGCAGGTCAGGCTCTCCTTAACTAGTATGCCCTGAGGTGAAGCCTTGTGAAGAACAAAGTACTCTGGTGTATTTCAAAATAATTGCTTTTTCCCTCTGCCTGCTAGAAGCACAAGGGGATTTTTCTCTGATACTTACTATGTGAACCTGATTGAATACCTGGATATAAATCTCACAAAATTGCAGGGCCCCTCCTATTACTGGGTCCCCTGATGTTTTAACTCGCAGACTTCTTCTCACTGAGTGCCATCAGTTTTCAGTTGTAGTTCAGGTTTTTCTACCCCAAAGCTGGCTCGGTGGAGGCTTCTGCTCAGGTAAGCTATGACTCCCTGTTTGCCCGCCCGGCTCTCTAATCTTAGGGGTCATGGTTTGCCCTCTGTCCTCGCTGCTTTCATAGATCCAATAAAAGTTGTTGATTTTTAAGTCAGTGCAGCTTTTTTCACTTGTTGTTGAGACCTAACGGTAACTTTTAAGCTCCTTACATGCAGAACCAGAAACTGGAATTTTAATCTTCACAAAGACTCTGGAGGTAGTTTATTGTTATTTCTATTTTACAAATGAGAATGTGGTAAATGAAACTTGCCTAATGTCACTCAACTAATAAAAGGCAGATTCAAATAAAAAGAACTAGTTCTGAATGATCATAAAGCCCATTTTTTTACACTGCCTCTCAGCAAATATTTTACAGATATTAACATAATTTTTACATTATCTTAAAGAGGGGCACCAAAAGGTTCTAGATGCCAGTACAATAAAACTCTGGAAACAGAGGAAATATTCTTCTGTAGAATAATCTGTGTGTGTGTCTGTCTTTCACACACACACACAACAAAACAATAGCAACCGTGCATTCCAAATGGAAATCAGGACAGATATACCAGTGCTCCCTGACAATAGCACTATGAAGGAATTTGATATTTTATTGGAATTAGCAGCTATCTGCTGGCAAGCAGGTCCACAAATCATAAGGCCTTTCTGAAGCCTCCCTCAAACTCTTAGAAACAGCACTGGATTCCAGCATTTTAGGATACTGGCACCTTAAATTGGAAATAGCCTCTCTGAACCTTCAAACTTTCCCAAGTGTGTGGGGCCAGAAAGTAGACTGGGTGTGAAAAGTGCAGTAGGGTCTCACGCTCTCTGAGTGCTTCTCATAGTAAGGCTTAGTTTGGGATTTTCTCTGCCCTGGTCTGGAAGAGAACCTGGGAGCTAACATTACAGGGCTCAGAGCACGGATGCTGAAGCCATGGTTATACCCTTGATGAAGTGAAGAAGAAGCTGCATTGGTGAAAGGAGTTTCCTAAAACCCTGAGGCTATGAAATTCCAAGGAAAGTGCTTTGCAGAGTGGTTTGTCCTGAGTGCCCTTTAGCCATAGGAAGCTGAAAACCCACCTATTGCTATCCCACCAGCCCAAGTAAGCAGCAGCCACCGCATCCCAACATCCACGGGAGGAACACTACTCAAATTATCCTGACTTTACAACATTAGCAATAGAAGCTGGCAGTTAGAAAAAATATATACCTTTCATGTGCTAAGAGAAAATAATTCTCCATCAGGAATTCTATGCCAAATTAAACTATTTTTCAAGAATGAAGACATTTTCACACAAACAAAACTAAATGAATTTATCTACAACAGATTTTGTGAAGAGAAATTCTAAAGGATGTTATTCAAGTAGAAAGAAAATAATTCAAAGCATGGGTCTGGAATATAAGAAATAAAGTACAAAGATTGATAAATTGATAGGTAAATCCAAAATAACATGACCATATAAAAATAGTAATGTCTAATTTGTGAGGTAGGAAGGGGAAATAGAATCAACCTAAAGAACTTGACATATATATTGGATATATTTACGGCATATATATTGAGAAAGTAGTGATCTGTGTTGGTATTTTCAGCATTTCAAAGCTTTGTTAGAAAAGGTAAATATCTTGGTTTACTTCACAAGCTGCCAATAAGTAAATAAATAAAGAGATAAAGGAAAAATAACTACAAAAGAAGTGGATAAGGGAGTTGTAATGAGGAAAAAGAAAAGAGAATAAAAAATGACTATCCCGCCCCCCCCAACAAAAAGGAGGAAAGAGAAAAGGAAGAAATAGGACAAAACAAGATTTTATAAAATCCAAATACATTAACAGTATTAATACTTTAATCACTTCAACTAAAAGACAAAGTTCATCTACTGCATTTAAAGAATTTTTAGTCGTATTCTATGTGCCATATCACATTCTGCAAGTGCCCCCAAAGGGAACAGTGCCACCCCAAAGTCGTATTCTAGTTCAAGAAATAGAAACTGAAAACTTAAGAAAGCAAAATATTTTAAGTGAAAAGATAGAAAATATATGCAAGTTAAATTCTAACCAAAATAAGTTTGTATTATCAGATATAATGGACTTTGAAACAAAAGTTATGGAAATAAAAAGATCCATATATAACTAAAGAATTTGATTCACAAGGGAAATAGAAAATTCGAAAATATCTCTAACTAAATAATAATGAAAATATTACATATCATTAGAAACACAACTAACATTCAATAATGTTATGTAATATTTTCATTATTATTCAGTTAGACATATTTTCGAATTTTCTATTTTCATTTAAGTCAGTAAACACCTTTCGCAGTCTATAAAAATTAGTTCAACATTGAAGTAATGTATAAAAAGTGCTTGGCATGATGTCAGGCATTCAGTAATCACTCAGTGCTAATTGTAAGAACTTCTGCTGCTGTTGACAATCAGAGTGATCTAGAACAAGTCAGAATTTTTTAAGCTGACCCATCAACTACATTTAATTAAACAGAGAATTATATACAATATTGAAAACTCAAAAAAATGTGAAGTTGACATGTAAAAAAGAAACATTATGAATCCTGTACTACTTCATAGTTAGAAGGCAGAACATGATACCCAACTAAAACCCAGTTTGTCCAAACCCAGAAATGAGATGCTCTTCATGTCAAGCTACCTGTGTCAGGGATATTACAAGTAGACTTAACTACATTTGAGGGGAAAATTGGGATAAAATATATGCTAGTGTGTATGTCAACCATTAAATAAATCTTATCACCTTGCTTATGCAAAATTAGACTTTTTCCATCCTCTATCTATATCATGCTATTCTTAGGCATCAGAAATTCCTCAAGCCTTTCTCATTAAAAAATAACCTCTGCTTTTCTGCAGAGATGTATTAAATGCCATTGAATCAACAGATCAATAATGGTTTTTGAAGATTATTTTCTTTAGTTATTGGAACATCCTAAACTCACAAATTTACAAATGGATAGTCAAAAATTTGACCTGTAAAACATGCAAAAATACATTCAAATGTAGAGCTTTCCTTACACATTAATTTTTTGCGAGAAAATTACCTATAGTACCAGGTAGTAGAAAACAAGGCTTTAGGGCCATGCCAAGTTGGATTATTTGGAGACAAGGCAGGGAATGCTCCCTGCAGTTTGGTGCTACTGCAGCTTCAACAGATGGACTGGGGGCAGATATCTGGTTTGACTGCAGGTCAAACTGCAGGTCCTACCCACCAATAAAAGCCTCTCAGGGTACTTTGCAGAGAAAGCACCCTGCAATTCAGATTGACCACAGCCCCAGAAAACTGGCTTAGGGCAGGCATCTGGTCTGACTGTAGACAGTACCTAACAATAAGCCCAAGGCACCCCCAGATTGGGCCCTTAAAAGCACAGCCACCAAACCCTGCCCATGATAGGGAAACTGGGCCACTGCAGCTGACTGAACTGAAGGTAAATGTGGCTCAGCCATATGCAAGCCACATAGGAAACAGCCCTGAAGCACCAGGTTCGGCTGAAGAAGGGACATTGCACTACAGGGCACCACAGCATCTCCTCCTCATAAGGCCCTACTTTTAAGATCAGGAGACATGGCTGACTTTCTTAATACATAGAAACAAACACAAAGATTTAGACAAAATGAGGAGACAGAGGACTATGTCCCAAATGAAAGAACAGGACAAAACTACAGGAAAGGAATTAAATGAAACAGAGGTAAGAAATATGCCTGATAATGAATTCAAAACAATGGTCATAAAGGTACTCAGTGAACTTGAGATAAGAGTGGAGGATCTTAGTGAGATCTTCAACAAAGAGATAGAAAATATAAAAAAGAAGCAATTAGATATGAAGAACTCAATAACAGATATTAAAACTACACTAAAGAGAATCAATAGTAGACCAGATGAGGCAGAAGAACAAATCATTGAACTGGAAGACAAAGTATTGGAAAGCAACCAAGGTGAAGAGCAAAAGAAAAAAGAATAATAAAAAATATAAGAGTAGGTTAAGGGCACTCAGTGACATCATCAAGCATAATAATTTGTGTTATAGTGATCTCAGAAAAAGAAGAGGAGAAAAGGAGGCAGAAAATTTATTAAAAGAAATAATTGCTGAAAACTTCCCTATTATGGTGAAAGAAACTGATATCCAGATCCAGGAAGCACAGAGCCCTCCAAAAAATAACCCCAAGGAGGTCCACACCAAGACACATAATAATAAAAATGATAAAAAGTAGTGATAAAAAGAGAGTTGTAAAGGCAGCGAAAGAGATGCAAAAAAATCATAACATATGAGGGAAACCCCATAAGTCTACCAGCTGAATTTTCAGCAGAAATTTTGCAAGCCAGAGAAAATAATATATATTCAAAGAGCTGAAAGGAAAAAAACCTGCAAGTAAGAATACTCCACCCACGGGGCACCTGGGTGGCTCAGTCGTTAAGCGTCTGCCTTCGGCTCAGGTCATGATCCCAGGGTCCTGGGTTCGAGCCCCACATCGGGCTCCCTGCTCAGCAGGAAGCCTGCTTCTTCCTCTCCCACTCCGCCTGCTTGTGTCCCTGCTCTCGCTATCCCTCTCTCTCTGTGTCAAATAAATAAATAAAATATTAAAAAAAAAAAAAGAATACTCCACCCAGCAGGACTATCATTCAGAAGAGATAGATAAAGAGTTTCCCAGCAAAACAAAAGTTAAAAGAGACCACTGCCACTAAACTAACCTTACAAGAAATGTTACAGGGAATCCATTGAATGGGGGGAGAGGCCATAATCAGTAATAAGAACATTAGAAAAGAAAAAAAATTGCAAATACAAATACAAACATAATAAAAGTTGTAGATTAATCACTTCTAAAACCAGTATTAAGGTTAAAGCACAAAAACAGTAAAATCAATTATATCTACAAAAATTAGTCAAGGAATCCACAAAATAAAAGGATGTAATGTATGACCACATACATAAAACGTAGAGAGGAAATAAAATTTAGTGCTTTTAAGAATGGGTTCAAACTTAAGTGACCATCAATTTAATATGGAATACTATATGCATAAGTTATATAATAGCAACCACAAATCAAAAACCTGTAATAAATCTGCAAAAAAATAAGAAAGGAATCTAAATATATCAAACCACAGAAAGCCATCAAACCACAGGGAAGGGAGCAAAAAAAGAAGAAAGGAATAAAGAAGAACTACAAAAATAATTGTAAAACTAGTAACAAAATGGTAACAAGTACATACCTATCAATAACAACTTTGAATTTAAATGGATTAAATGCTACCAACAAAAGACATAGACTAATTGAGTAGATAAAAAAGCAAGACCCATCTATATGCTGCAGAGACTCACTTCAGACTTAAAGACACCTGCAGATTAAAAATGAGGGGATGAAAAAACATTTATCATGTAAATGCAAGTGAAAAGAAAACCAGGGAAGCAATACTTATATCAAACAAAATAAACTTTAAAACAAAGACTGTAACAAGAGACAAAAGAAGGACACTACATAATGATAAAAAAAAAAAAGAGGGTATGACAATTGTAAATATTTATGCACCCAACATAGGAGCACCTAAATATATAAAGCAATTATTAACAGACATAAAGGAAGAAATTTACAGTAATACAATAATAATATATACATATATACATATATATAATATAATAATACAATAATACTTTAAGACCCTGCTTACATCAATGAATAGATCATCCAGACAGAATATTAACAAGGAAACAATGGCTTTGAATGAAACATTGAAACAAATAGACTTAACAGATCTATTCAGAACACTCCATCTAAAAACAGTGAAATTCATATTCTTTTCAAGTACACATGGAACATTCTCCAGAATAGGTTGCATATTAGGCCAAAAAACAAGTTCGATAAATTTAAAAAGATCAAACCTATACCATACATCTCTTCTCAGTACAACACTATGAAACTAGAAACAACCACAAGAAAAAAATCTGAAAAGACTACAAATACATGGAAGTTAAATAACATGCTACTAAACAGTGAATGGTTTAACCAAGAAATCAAATAAAAAATCAAAAAATACATGGAAAAAAATGAAAATGAAAGCACAGTGGTCCAAAATCTTTGGGACGCAGCAAAAGCAGTTCTAAGAGGAGTTCATAACAATACAGGTGTACCTCAAGAAGGAAAAAAAAAAGCTCAAATAAACAACTTAACATTATACTTAAAGCAGCTAGAAAAAGAACAACAATCAAAACCCAAAACCAGGAGAAGGAAGGAGATAATAAAGATTAGAGAAGAAATAAATGATATAGAAACTAAAAAACAATAGAACAGATCAATGAAACCAGGAGCTTTTTCCTTGATAAGATCAACAAAATTGATAAACCTCTAGCCAGACTCAAAAAAAAGAAAAAAGAAGAAAGAAAGAAAGAAAGAAAGAACAGAAGGAAGGAGGAAGGAAGGAAGGAAGGAAGGGGAAAAAAGAAAAGAAAGAAAGAAGAAAGAAAGAGAAAAGAAAGAAAGAAAGAAAGAGAGAGAGAGAGAAGGAAGGAAAGAAGGAAAGGGGGTGGGACTCAAATAAACAAAATCAGAAATTAAAGAGGAGAAATAACAACCAACACCACAGAAATACAAATAATTGTAAGAGAATATTATACAAAATTATATGCCACCAAATTGTTCATTTGTTTCTTAAATTTCATGTGTTTCTTAAATTTCTAGAAGAAATGGATCAATTCCTAGAAATGTATAACCTCCCAAAACTGAATCAAGAAGAAATAGAAAATTTGAACAGACTGGTTACCCACAATGAAATTGAATCAGGAACCAAAAAGTCCCAACAAACAGAAGTCCAGGACCAGACAGCTTCACAGGTGAATTCTACCAAATATTTACAGAAGAATTAATACCTATTCTTTTCAAACTATTCCAAAAAATAGAAGAGGAATGGAAACTTCCACATTCATTCTATGAGGCCAGCATTACCCTGATACCAAAACCAGACAAAAGCACTACAAAAAAAGAATACAGGCCAATATTTCTGATCAACATAGATGCAAAAATCCTCAACAAATTATAACAAACTGAATCTAACAATACATCAAAAAAAATTCACCACGATCAAGTGGGATTTAATCCTAGGATGCAAGGTGGTTCAATATTTGCAAATCAATCAATGTGATACATCACTTCAACAAGAGAAATGATAAAAATATTATCACTTCAATAGATGCAGAAAAAGCATTTGACAGAGTACAACATCACTTCATGATAAAAACTCTCAACAAAGTAGGTTTAAAGGGAACATACCTCAACATAATAAAGGCCACATATGAAAATCCCACAGCCAACATCATACTCAATGGTGAAAAACAGAGCTTTTCCCCTAAGGTCAGGAGCAAAGACAAGGATGTCCACTCTCACCACTTTTCTGCAACATAGTACTGGAAGTCCTAGCCACAGCATCAGACAAGAGAAAGGAATGAAAGACATCCAAATTGGTGAGGAAGAAGTAAAATTTTCACTATTTTCAGATGATATGATACTATATATAGAAAACCCTAAAGGCTCCACCAAAAAAACACTAAAATTCAGTAAAGTCACAGGATACAAAGTCAATGTACAGAAATCCACTGCATTTCTACACACCAAAAATGAAGCAGCAGAAAGAGAAATTAAGAAAACAATTTCATCTACAATTGCACCAAAAAGAATAAAATACCTAGGAATAAACTTAACCAAGGAGGTAAAAGACCTGTACCCTGAAAACTATAAAGCATTGATGAAAGAAATTGAAGATGACACAAACAAATGGAAAGACATTCCATGCTCATGGATTGAAAGAACAAATATCATTAAAATATCCATATTACCCAAAGCAATTTACAGATTTAATGGATTCCCTATCAAAATTCTGTTTTTCACAGAACTAGAACAAATAATACTAAAATTTGTATGGACCATAAAATACCCCAAATAGCCAAAGCAATCTTAAAAAAGAATAAAGCAGGAGGTACCACAATCCCATATTTCAAGATATACCACAAAGCTGTATTAATCAAAACCGTGTGATACTGGCACAAAAACAGACACATAGATCAATGGAACAGAGTGGAGAGTCCAGAAATAAACCTATGCTTTTATGGTCAATTAATCTATGACAAAGGAGGCAACAATATAAAATGGAGAAAAGATAGTCTCTGCAACAAATGGTGTTGGGAAAACTGGAGAGCTACAGGCAAAAGATTGAAATTGTACCACTACTAATACCATATCCAGCAATAAACTCAAAATGGATTAAAGACCTAAATTTGATACCTGAAACCATAAAAATCCTCAAAGAAAACATAGCAATTTCTTTGACATCAGCCATAGAAACATTTTTCTAGCTATGTCTCCTTTGACGAGGAACCAAAACCAAAATTAAATTATTGGGACTACACCAAAGTAAAAAGCTTTTATACAGCAAAGGAAACCATCAGCAAAACAAAAAGGCAAGCTACTGAATGGGAGAAGATATTTGCAAATGACATCTCTGATTAGCAGTTAATGTCCAAAATATATAAAGAACATATACAACTCAACACAAAAAATACAATAAACAATCCAATTTAAAAATGGGAAAATGCTCTGAATAGACATTTTTCCAAAGAAGACTTACATGCAGCTGGGTAACAGACACATGAAAAGATACTCAACATCACTAATCATCAGGGAAATGCAAATTAAAACTACAATGAGATACCACTTTACACCTGTCAGAATGGCTAAAATCAAAAATACAAGAAAAATGAGTCTTGGCAAGCATGTAGAGAAAAAGAAACCTTGTGCACCATTGGTAGGAATGCAAATTGGTGCAGCCACTGTGGAAAACAGTATGTAGATTCCTCCAAAAAGTTAAAAACAGAAATAGATGATCCAGTAATTCTAGTACCGTGTATTTACCCAAAGAAAATAAAAACACCAATTGGAGAAGATATATGTACCCCTATGTTTATGGCAGCATTATTCACAATAGCCAAGATATGGAGGCCACTTGAGTGTCCATCCATAGATGAATGGATAAAGAAGAAATGGTGTTACCATTTCTTCTTTATCCATATATATACACATATATATACATATATATATGTATATATATACATATATGTATATGTATATATATACATATGTATATATATACATATATATATATGTGTATATATATGGTGTGTGTGTGTATATATATATGTACATATACATATATATGTGTGTATATATATGGTGTATGTGTGTATACACACACACACACACACGGGAATATTACTCAGCCATAAAAAAAATGAAATCTTGCCATTTGCAACAACATGGATGGACCTACAGAGTACAATGCTAAGTGAAATGTCAGTCAGAGAAAGACATACCATATGATTTCACTCATGTGAAATTTAAGAAACAAATGAACAAACCAAAAAAAGAGACAAACCAAACTATAGACTCTTTTTTTTTATTTTATAATGTTATGTTAATCACCATGCATTACATCATTAGTTTTTGATGTAGTGTTCCATGATTCATTGTTCGTGTATAACACCCAGTGCTCCATGAAATACCTGCCCTCCTTAATACCCATCACCAGGCTAACCCATTCCCCAACCCCCCTCCCCTCTAGAACCCTCAGTTTGTTTCTCAGAGTCCATAGTCTCTCATGGTTCATCTCCCCCTCCGATTCCCCCCCTTCATTTTTCTCTTCCTACTATCTTCTTTTTTTTAACATATAATGTAGTATTTGTTTCAGAGGTACAGGTCTGTGATTCAACAGTCTTACACACTTCACAGCGCTCACCATAGCACATACCCTCCCCAATGTCTATCACCCAGCCACCCCATCCCTTCCACCCCCACCACTCCAGCAACCCTCAGTTTGTTTCCTGAGATTAAGAATTCCTCATATCAAACTACAGACTCTTCAATTCAAAGATCAAACTGGTGTTTGCTGGAGGGGAGGTCGGTGGGGGGACAGGTGAAATGGGTGAAGGGAATTAAGAGTAACACTTTTGTGGTGAGTACTGAGAAATGTACAGAATTTTTGAATCATTATAGTGTACATCTGAAACTAATATAACACTGTATGTTAATTATACTTGAATAAAAATAACAAATAATAAAATCTAAGTCATTATCTTAAACAGTGGAAAGGGAGTAATAATACTCTACCTCTTGCGTTGACTTAAAAATGGAATAAAATATATAAAGCAACTGAACACTGCTTATAATATAAAATACTTTGGTAGGTTGTTAACTTTCTTCATCCAATAAAACAGTAGCATAAACTCCTCCCATGTAGAATCCTATGAATTTTCCTTTGTTTTCTAATATAACAAAGTATCTGGACACCTCTGAGATTTGTGTTCACTTTAGTATCTCAAAGAGTTAGATCCTCATCTTAGAAAATAATTTTTAGTGACTGATACAAGGAAAAGTTCTTTCTCCTTAGTTTTATTTTTGGCTCTTTGCAATCACTTTCTTTTTTTTTTTTTTTTTAATATGCAATCACTTTCTCTTAACAAAGGGTTTTTTCCTCAGGTCCTGATATGCTTGACTCTCATTCAAGGTTTTTGCTCTGACCTGATGTAATTTAATTTACTACAGTTCCACTATCAGCATTATTAGACAGGAACATTTCATTTTTTAACATTTATGTAGCCATTTTTAAACTTTTAAATGCTTTCACAATTTTCCTTTAAGTAATGTTTTCCCAGAATAGCCCTTTGTAATAGTTAAGCTATATTTGAAAGAATGGTGGAGAAACTGGAAATGGTCCAAAGAAGAGCAGGGAAAATGATTAAAGGGATAGAAAATAAATTACCTCAGAATAAGTTAGAGTTGGAGTTAAAAAGAGAAAGCAAAGGTAGGATATAAAGGGTCTAATTCTCCAAACCCTCATACAAACCAAAGCTAGTGACATTGGAAAACTGTCATGGAAAAGCCAGCACACTCACTTCTGAACCACAAGGATGGAGGAAGTCTTCAAGGTCTACCTCTATTTCCAACTCATGATGATTCTAGTCTTTTTCTGATTGTTCACCAAACTTATAATATAAATAAGAAATAGCAAACTGGTTGCATTCTATGAGCTAACTATGATTAATTGGTGACAATTGATATTTTGAGGATTATGAGTTCATTTATATAATGAGTTGCGTCTCAGAAGTCTTGGGAATTAACTTCATACCCAAGTGTGACTCATTGGGAGACTAGGATATATGAAAACCCTGTAATAATTAGTACTTGGGTCATCCAAGGAAAAAGCTATCTTATGTTCCCACTTAAACACCTGTCCTTATTCTGGGAAAAACAACATAGCTAACAACACTCTCCTAGGATCTAGTCCCTAGAATCAGTCCCTATACTGGCACTCATATCTACCCTCCTATTTGTCACCATGTTCCTTGACCTGGGAAGTTGCATCAGATGGTCTTCATGCCTTCTAGCTTTCAGTTGGGTTCACCCAATGGGAAGTACTGGCAGATCAGAGAGCAGAAGGAGAATGAAATCAAGATATTTCCTCCTTAACTCACTCCCTGCCACATAGCCCTCATTAGCTGAGGTTCCACCAACGCCCATTGTTCCTTTTAGGAGATGCTCCCCATGTAGCTCTCTCTCCACATTGTGGTAACCACTTCTCTTCCTTGGTAACAGCTCCCTCCAATTACTAGGTCTAAGCATTACCCTCTCCCTTGTTGGTTTCTTTAACCATGATTACAACTTTGTAAGTAGTCCCTTTGTTAAACTGTGCTTAAATTGCCCAGTTTGAATGTGCAACGTGTTTTCTTCCAAAATCCTGACTCATACAATACCCCATAAAATTGTACACATATATAACCAATGAATATGGATCTTATGCAAGCTTTTCCTGAGGCTCCATGATTCAGAATTATGTTATATATACCTGCCTGGTGCTGAAATGATTAATAACCTCTAAATAAACAGCACAGTGTTGTCTGGTTTTAAGCTGATGCAAATATCAGCCTTCATTTTATTTTGTATATCTCCAGATTATTCTGTTTATATAGTTGAAACCAACATCAGTACAGTTCTGTGACTTTAGTCTTTCTGAAGCCAGAACAGAAGAAAATGAAAAAGTCACTTTTCCTGGTCCCCCTCCCTCAGAGAGCTCACAATCTAGTAGATGAAGTAGAGATATAAATTATCAAACATAAGATAAAATGTAACAATAATTCAATATTTATTCATTGACATGTAACAGGCCAAGTGCTAGGTATTGAAAATAAAAATGATGAATAAAAATGGCCCCTATTCTCAAGATGCTCACAGTCTAATAGGAAATCAGACACATTGAAATTCTTAGTACTGAAAGTGTAATAAGTACTTAAAAGAGATGCAACAGCAAACACACACACACACACAACTAATTCTTGTCATGAAACATTTGAGAAGGTATTATGAAAGAGATGGCATTTGAGGAAGATGAGGGACCTGCCTAGGTAGAATCAAAGTAAAATGAAATCATATGGGATTAAAAAGTAAACATGTGAGCAGAGCATAATATAGAAATGGGAGAAGCAAAAGTATACACAGGCAGGGCACCTGAATGACTCAGTTAAGTGTCTGCCTCCAACTCAAATTATGATCCCAGGGTCCTGGGATTGAGCCCTTCATTGGGCTCCCTGCTCAGTGGGGAGCCTGCTTCTCCCTCTCCCTCTGCTGCTCCCCCTGCTTGTTCTCTCTCCCCGTTAAATAAATAAATAAAATCATTTTTAAAAATCTTTAAAAAAAAAAAGTATACACAGGCATTTGGCATCTAGACCCTGGAGGAATAAATTGAATAGATAAAGCTACCACCAAGAATGAATTATTCACTGGGCTACTGTAGCAGTTATAAGAAAAGTAGCAATGACATGTATTTGAATGAAATCAAAATGGGACAACCCCAGAAATAGATTGAGTCTTTCCTTCCCTACTACATAATCTGTTTAGTTTCACTCCTATCTGACTTCTCTCCCACCTTGCAAAGAAAGAAACAGGTAAAAGAAAGCAAGAGGCCAGCAAATGTCCAAGACATGGATGGTCTTGACTTCAATTTAACAAAAATCTTGAGACCCTATTATTTCTGAAACACTACGGTAGGCACCAGGTGAAATACAAAGGAACAAGTTTCCTTTTTGCCCCATCATTTCATAAAACAAAAACAAACAAGAAAACAGTGTTGTGAAATAACTCGTTCAACGTCATTTGCCTAAGTGAAGGCAGCCTTAGAAACACCCCACCGGCTAGGATGCTGCAGGTAGCATTGAAAGTGTACAACATCATCTTGCTTCCCTAATTGCTTTAAAAGTAGCTAAATATTATAAACAATACTTACCCAGAAACTGTACCATTTCATCAATTATACGTATAATAGTGACAGAGACTCCTAAACACTTTGCAAGTTGATGAATGTTCTGAGTGATTTTTTAAATTACTCCACCAGGTTAATTTTTCCTTATAGATATTCTGATCAGCCACAGAAACTCTCAGCCAAGGACTGGTGAGAACAATACAGCATTCACCATTTGCTCTCTGGGTTAGTCAGCGCCCAGCCAAAACACCAACAAATAAATTACCATATCAGATGACTCCACAAAGAGAACTTAATGACCGAAATTAATAACAAAGATTTTCCAAGTGCTGAGGTGGGTGAGGCAGCCAAGATCAGCAACTGCAAGGAGCCGCTGACATCCTAGTGGCCACTAGGGCTAGAAGGACAAAGGAAGGTGGTGCGGTTACTGAAACTCCAAAGCTTCGCCACTGGTGGAAGCTGGATTCTGTCTGGAACTGAGGATTGAGAGGAAAAGGCTGACTAGAGGTAGCTGAAACCGCATAGAAAGTATGATCACTGTCAAAGAGGCAGAGAGGGAGTGAGAGAGAGGGAGACCAAGACCTTCCCTTCCTTCCATCATGTGCTTGTCCCTAGAGTAGTGGGTATTACTCTCTACTATAATTGCCTGTTTATTTATCCATCTATACTATTGCTTCCCATTGGAAAGTGGGCCAGGAGCCCAAGAAATATAGTTTGCAGGAGCCCGATCAAAATGGCAGCAAATGGATCTGAGCTCAAACAGACCAATGTCCTGCACACTCTAAAATTTCACCCTTGCCATTAGTAAGATGTCTCAAATATCCTTGCTCCTCTTTCTCCATTTGTGTGCCTTTTTCCAAGGAAGGGTAAAGTTTGGGTCCGTAGCCACTTATTTGTTAGGACTCACCGGGTCCCTTAAGAATATAGTACACCTAGAGAAAGGTTACCTGAGGAAAAGCGATGTAATCACTCCCAGGAGAACAAATCAGAGATTGTTTCCTTGACAGTTTAATATTGCAGAATCTCCAAAAAGAATGCTTAATAGCATCATCAAGCTATTTCATGAATATTTGGTCCTAAAAGCAATGGTGATCACTAGTAGATTTGGGACATTAAAAATTGCCCCCTCCTTTTTTGTTAGCAATTTCTTTTTTCTTTTTTTTTTTAAGATTTTATTTATTTATTTGACAGAGAGAGAGCACAAGCAGGAGAAGTGCAAGAGGGAGAAGCAGGCTCACCACTGAGCAGTGAGCCTGATGTGGGGCTCGATCCCAGGACCCTGGGATCATAACCTGAGCTGAAGGCAGAGGCTTAACCTACTGAGCCACCCAGGCACCCCTTTGTGAGCAATTTTCTTCTTTCTTTCTTTTTTTAAGATTTTATTTATTTATTTGACAGAGAGAGAGAGAACGAGAGCAGGAACACAAGTAGGGGGGGGTGGGAGAGGGAGAAGCAGGCTTCCCGCTAAGCAGGGAGCCCAATGCGGGGCTCGATCCCAGGACCCTGGGATCATGACCTGAGCCAAAGGCAGACACTTAAGGACTGAGCCACCCAGGCTCCGCTATGAGCAATTTCTTAAAACCACCTTTCAGGTACATTTGGACACTCCCTCCCATGAAGCCTAACTGTGTACTGTGATGACACCATAATCCCTAGCATTATCTGAGCACTTTAGAATACCAGGTATTGGACTAAGCACTTCGTGAATCATTTAACGCTCCCGATCACCCCATGAAGTAGATACTAGTAAAACACACCAGTCTAGAGATAAATGAAGTTAGAGGAAGTTAAATAAATTATCCAGGATTACATGGCTTAGCAGACTAATACTCTAACCTGGGATTTAAAGACACTAGAGCCCAGGCCTGCTGGTCTGTGGCGAGCCGCGGACACCGGTCTCTGTTCCGCAGGATGGGGTTTGTTAAGGTTGTCAAGAATAAGGCTTACTTCAAGAGATAGTGAAATTAGAAGACTAGAGGGTAAAACTGATTATTATGCCCGGAAACACTTGGTAATTCAAGATAAAAATAAGTACAACACACGTAATACAGGATGATAGTTCGTGTAACCAACAGAGATATCATTTGTCAGATTGCTTATGCCTGCATAGAAGGAGATATGATAGTTTGTGTGGCTTATGCTCATGAACTCCCAAAGTATGGTGTGAAGGTTGGCCTGACAAATTATGCTGCAGCATATTGTACTGGCCTGCTGCTGGCCTGAAGGCTCCTCAATAGGTCTGGCAAGGACAAGAACTATGAAGGCCAAGTGGAAGTGACTGGAGATGAATACAATGTGGAAAGCACTGATGGTCAACCTGGTGCCTTCACCTGCTATTTGGATGCAGGGCTTGCCAGAACTACTACTGGAAATAAAGTTTTTGGGGCCCTCAAGGGAGCAGTGGATGGAGGCTTGTCTATCCCTCACAGTACCAAATGATTCCCTGGTTATGATTCAGAAAGCAAGGAATTCAATGCAGAAATACATCGAAAGCACATCATGGGTCAGAATGTTGCAGATTATATGCGTTACCTAATGGAAGAAGATGAAGATTCTTACAAGAAACAATTCTCTCAATACATAAAGAACAACATAACTCCAGACATGATGGAGGAGATGTTTAAGAAAGCTCATGCTGCTATATGAGAGAATCCAGGTTATGAGAAGAAGCCTAAGAAAGAAGTTAAAAAGAAGAGGTGGAACCCTCTCAAAATGTCTCTTGCCCAAAAGAAAGATAGGGTAGCTCAGAAGAAGGCAAGCTTCCTTAGAGCTCAGGAGTGGGCTGCTGAGAGCTACTAAACCAAACCACAATTTTCTATGAAGATTTTTCAGTTAAAGACAATAATAAACTTATTCATCAAGCAAAAAAAAAAGACACTAGAGCCCTTCCTTTTAATCATTATACTGACCAGTAAAATCCTACACAGCATTTATTTGTTTGCATATATCTCTTCTTCAATAGAATACAAACTAAAAGGAGGATTCTGTCCTATTTATACTCACATCCTCATCTACCAAAAGTAGTCATTTTCCATGAGTGTGTGTTGAATGAATAAAGATTCCATGTTTTAATTTTTGTACAAAAGTGAACAAGATAAAAGAACAACACAAAAAAGTGCATTCTCACCAAATATACAAACTAAAATATCACAATTGCCTTCTTAATCTCACAACAGATTTATCCTAAAACTCAATTTTCTCTTTAACAACTCACATGTCATCTTATATTGAAACATTTATTACCAAAATGCATTTAAGTGCCTATCTGTGCATTCTAAACTCGAAGCTCTGCAGATCAATAAAACTCAAATTGCTTTTCAAAAAGAGATTCTAAGACTTATTTTTTAAATATTTCAAAACCAAGATCGAGATTACAAATTGATTTCAAACTAAACAAAAATGCTAAAGAATATCAAAAAGTTTTCCAACTTATGCTTGGAAATTAGGAAATTAGGAAAGATGAACATTGCATCTAAATAGGCATTGTTTTTTCAAATCATCCTTTGGAAGTCCCCCACACTTAATTCAGTTATGCTTCACTGTTAAAAATATCTTTTGAGGCAGAACAAGATGGTGGAGGAGTAGGAGACCTGGATTTCGTCTGGTCTCAGGAATTCAGCTGGA
Source organism: Neomonachus schauinslandi (assembly GCF_002201575.2). Lineage (NCBI taxonomy): Eukaryota > Metazoa > Chordata > Mammalia > Carnivora > Phocidae > Neomonachus > Neomonachus schauinslandi. The sequence goes on along the minus strand of NC_058413.1, from coordinate 74,929,852 downwards.
TAGGGATCCAACCATTCTGAACACCTATGAACTCAACAGGAGATTGAAGAAAAGAATAGCAACAACTCTCTGAACAGAAAAGTGACCCCTTTCAGGAAGGTAGGACGTGTGGAGAAATGAATCCGAGGTGATATTCGGAAGAACAGACGGCAGGGGAGGGGCCTCCATCGGCCGCTTCTGGCAAGTGATAGACCTGCGGAGCACAAAATCGGAACTTTTAAAAGTCTGCTCCGCTGAGGGACGTCACTCTGGTGGCTAAGCGGGGGCTGGAAACCTCGCGGGACAGTGTGGTCTCAGGACCCTCGGGGTCACAAAAAGACCGGGGGTGCCTGAGTGCGGCAGAGCTCCCAGGTATTGGAGTGGGGAAGACGGCTGCAGAGGCGGAGCCCAGGCACGGGCTCTCAGCTCGGGGTTGCCATAAACCATGATCCACGGCACAGTCTGGCCCCTGCTCCTCCAGCAGGGACCCAACAAGAGGCAGATCCAGGGAGACTCCCCTTCTTCCCCCAGGAGGAGTGGTGCAGGAGCGCACCACAGGGATCTGCTGAGTTTAGAGACTCCACACGGGGTTGGGTGCCAGAGATAGAAATGCTCGGGCACAGGCCGGGTGAGCACGGAGTGAGGCCGGAGAAAGGGGAGACGGGAGTGACTGACTACTTTTCTCTGGGGGCTCACTGAGGAGCAGGGCCCCAAGTTCTTGGCTCCTCTGGGGCAGAGATTGGGAGGCTGCCATTTTCACTCTCCGCCTCCAAAGCTGTACGGAAAGCTTGAAGGGAACAAAAGCTCCGGAGAGCAAACCTGAGCAGATTACTTAGCCTGGACCGGGCAAGGGTGGGGCAATTCCGCCTCCGGCAAAGACATTCGGAAACCACGGCAACAGGCCCCTCCCCCAGAAGATCAGCGAGAACAGCCAGCCAAGACCAAGATTACTGATCAATGAGAATGGCAGAACTCCAGTGCTAGGGGAATACTGCACAAAGAATCTATGGCTTTTTCACCATGATTCTTTAGTCTTTCAAAGTTATTTTTTTCTTAACTGTCTTTTTTTTTTTTTTGAATTTTTCTTTTTCCCTTTTTAAACCAACATCTTATCAATCCCTTTTTTAAAAAATATTTTTATGGGCACGTGGGTGGCTCAGTTGGTTAAGCAACTGCTTTCACCTCAGGTCATGATCCTGGAGTCCAGGATCAAGTCCCGAGTCGGGCTCCCTGCTCAGCAGGGAGTCTGCTTCTCCCTCTGACCCTCCCCACTCTCATGCCCTCTCTCCATCTCATTCTCTCTCTCAAATAAATAAATAAAACCTTTTAAAAAAAACATTTTTATTTTTCATTTTCAGAGTCATATTCTATCCCTTCATAGTAGTTACCCATATTTTTGGCATATATATATAAGTTGTTCTCTCTTTAAAATTTTGAGATACAGTTTCTTCTAACAGATCAAAATATACCCTAAATCTCTAGTGTATGACTTTGTTCTACTCTCCTGCCTGATCACATTCTCTCCCTTTTTTTTCTTTTTTTTTAAATCCTCTTCTTTCTTTTTTGAAACAAATTCTTATCAATTCCTTTTGTAAAATTTTTTATAATTTTCATCTTTACAGTCATATTCCATCCCTTCATCATATCAACCCTTATTTTTTACATATATAAGTTTTTCTTTCTTTAAAATTTTGGGAGGCACTTTCTTCTAAAAGACCAAAATACACCCAAAATCTAGTGTGTAGCACTGATCTATGCACCAGCCTGATCATATTTGATCACATTCTGGCTTTTTTTGTTTTGTTCTGTTTTTGTTTGTTTTTATCTTTTTTTTCTTTTTCTTTTTTCTTTCTTTCCCTTTCTTTTCCCCCGGTTTCAGGTCTTTTCTGATTTGTTTAGAGTATATTTTCTGGGGACGTTGGTACCCTGTTAGCATTTTGTTCTCTCATTCATCTATTCTCCTCTGGACAAAATGACAAGACAGAAAAAATCACCTCAACAAAAAGAACAAGAGGCAGTACCAACTGCTGGGGATCTACTCCATATGGACATTGGTACGATGGCAGATCTAGAGTTCAGAATCATAACTTAAAGATACTAGCTGGGCTTGAAAAAAACATGGAAGTTATTAGAGAAACCCTTTCTGGAGATAAAAGAACTAAAATCTAACCAAGTTGAAATCAAAAAGGGTATTAATGAGGTGCAGTCAAAAATGGAGACACTAACTGCTAGGATAAATGAGGCAGAAGAGAGAATCAGTGATATAGAAGACCAAATGATGGAAAATAAAGAAGCTGAGGAAGAGAGATAAACAACTACTGGATCACAAGGGCAGAACTCGAGAGATAAGTGATACCATAAGACAAAACAAAATTAGAATAATTGGGATGCCAGAAGAAGAAGAAAGAGAGAGGGGTGCAGAAGGTATACTGGAGCAAATTATAGCAGAGAACTTCCCTAATTTGGGGAAGGAAACATGCATCAAAATCCAGGAGGCACAGAGAAGCCCTCTCAAAATCAATAAAAATAGGTCAACACCGTGACATTTAAGGTAAAACTTATGAGTCTCAGAGACAAAGAGAAAATCCCAAAAGCACCTAGGGAGAAGAGATCTGTAACCTACAATGGTAGAAACATTAGATTGCCAACAGACCTATCCACAGAGACCTGGCAGGCCAGAAAGGACTGGCAGGATATATTCAGAGCACTAAATGAGAAAAATATGCAGCCAAGAATACTATATCCAGCTAAGCTGTCATTGAAAATTGAAGGAGAGATAAAAAGCTTCCAGGACAAACAAAAACTAAAGGAATTTGCAAACACAAAACCAGCCCTACAGGAAATCTTGAAAGGGGTCCTCTAAGCAAAGAGAGAGCCTAAAAGCAACATAGACCAGAAAGGAACACAGACAATATACAGTAACAGTCACCTTACAGGCAATACAATGGCACTAAATTCCTATCTTTCAATAGTTACCCTGAATGTAAATGGGCTCAATGCCCCAATCAAAAGACACAGGCTATCAGACTGGATTAAAAAACAAGACCCATCGATATGCTGTCTGCAAGAGACTCATTTTAGAACCAAAGACACACCCAGATTGAAAGTGAGGGGGTGGAAAACCATTTACCATGCTAATGGACACCAAAAGAAAGCTGGGGTGGCAATCCTTATATCAGACAATTTAGATTTTAAACCAAAGACTGTAATAAGAGATGAGGAAGGACACTATATCATACTTAAAGGATCTATCCAACAAGAAGATCCAACAATTGTAAATATCTATGCCCCTAACATGGGAGCAGCCAATTATATAAGCCAATTAATTACAAAAGCAAAGAAACACATCGACAACAATACAATAATAGTGGGGGACTTTAACACCCCCCTCACTGAAATGGACAGATCGTCTAAGCAAAAGATCAACAAGGAAATAAAGACTTTAAATGACACACTGGACCAAATGGACTTTACAGACATATTCAGAACATTCCACCCCAAAGCAACGGAATACACATTCTTCTCTAGTGCCCATGGAACATTCTCCAGAATAGATCACATCCTAGGTCATAAATCAGGTCTCAACTGGTACCAAAAGATTGGGATCATTCCCTGCCTATTTTCAGACAACAATGCTTTGAAACTAGAGCTCAATCACAAGACAAAAGTCAGAAAGAACTCAAATACATGGAGGTTAAAGAGCATCCTACTGAAGAATGAATGGGTCAACCAGGAAATTAAAGAAGAATTAAAAAAATACATGGAAACCAATGAAAATGAAAACACAACTATTCAAAATCTTTGGGATGCAGCAAAGGCAGTCCTAAGAGGAAAGTATAGAGCAATACAAGCCTTTCTCAAGAAACAAGAAAGGTCTCAAGTACACAACCTAACCCTACACCTAAAGGAGCTGGAGAAAGAACAGCAAATAAAGTCTAAACCCAGCAGGAGAAGAGAAATAATAAAGATCAGAGCAGAAATCACTGAAATAGAAACTAAAAGAACAGTAGAACAGATCAACGAAACTAGGAGATGGTTCTTGGAAAGAATTAACAAGATTGATAAACCCCTGGCCAGACTTATCAAAAAGAGAAAAGAAATGACCCAAAATCAACAAAATCATGAATGAAAGAGGAGAGATCACAACCAACACCAAAGAAATACAAACAATTATAAGAACATATTATGAGCAACTCTATGCCAGCAAATTAAATAACCTGGAAGAAATGGATGCATTCCTAGAGATGTACCAACTACCAAAACGGAACCAGGATGAAATAGAAAACCTGAACAGACCTATAACCACTAAGGAAATTGAAGCAGTCATCAAAAATCTCCCAACAAACAGAAGCCCAGGGCCAGATGGCTTCCCAGGGGAATTCTACCAAACATTTCAAGAAGAATTAATACCTATTCTTCTGAAACTGTTCCAAAAAATAGAAATGGAAGGAAAACTTCCAAACTCATTTTATGAGGCCAGCATTACCTTGATCCCAAAACCAGACAAAGACCCCATCAAAAAGGAGAATTACAGACCAATATCCCTGATGAACATGGATGCAAAAATTCTCACCAAAATACTAGCCAATAGGATCCAACAGTCCATTAAAAGGATTATTCACCATGACCAAGTGGGATTTATCCCTGGGCTGCAAGGTTGGTTCAACATCCGCAAATCAAACAATGTGATACAATACATTAACAAAAGAAAGAACAAGAATCATATGATCCTCTCAATAGATGCAGAAAAAGCATTTGACAAAGTACAGCATCCTTTCTTGATCAAAACTCTTCAGAGTATAGGGATACAGGGTACATACCTCAATATCATAAAAGCCATCTATGAAAAACCTACAGCGAATATCATTCTCAATGGGGAAAAACTGAGAGCTTTCCCCCTAAAGTCAGGAATGCGGCAGGGATGTCCACTATCACCACTGCTATTCAACATAGTATTGGAAGTCCTAGCCACAGCAATCAGACAACAAAAAGAAATCAAAGGCATCCAAATTGGCAAGGAAGAAATCAAACTCTCACTCTTTGCAGATGATATGATACTTTATGTGGAAAACCCAAAAGACTCCACCCCAAAACTGCTAGAACTCATACAGGAATTCAGTAAAGTGGCAGGATATAAAATCAATGCACAGAAGTCAGTGGCATTCCTATACACCAACAACAAGACAGAAGAAAGAGAAATTAAGGAGTCGATCCCATTTACAATTGCACCCAAAACCATAAGATACCTAGGCATAAATCTAACCAAACAGGCAAAGGATCTGTACTCAGAAAACTATAAAATATTCATGAGAGAAATTGAGGAAGACACAAAGAAATGGAAAAACGTTCCATGCTCATGGATTGGAAGAACAAATATTGTGAAGATGTCAATGCTACCTAGAGCAATCTACACATTCAATGCAATCCCCATCAAAATACCATCCACT
>NC_058413.1:74765760-74924416 GCF_002201575.2 Neomonachus schauinslandi | reverse complement strand
AGAATGGGAGAAGATATTTGCAAATGACATATCAGATAAAGGGCTAGGATCCAAAATCTATAAAGAACTCATCAAACTCAACACCCAAAGAACAAAGAATCCAATCAAGAAATGGGCAGAAGACATGAACAGACATTTTTCCAAAGAAGACATCCAAATGGCCAACAGACACATGAAAAAGTGCTCAAGGGCGCCTGGGTGGCTCAGTTGGTTAAGCGACTGCCTTCGGCTCAGGTCATGATCCTGGAGTCCCGGAATCGAGTCCCACATCGGGCTTCCTGCTCGGCAGGGAGTTTGCTTCGTCCTCTGACCCTATCCCCTCTCAGGTGTTCTCTCTCTCTCATTCTCTCTCTCTCACATAAATAAATAAAATCTTTAAAAAAAAAAAGTGCTCAATATCGCTCGGCATCACGGAAATCCAAATCAAAACTTCAATGAGATACCACCTCACACCAGTCAGAATGGCTAAAATTAACAAGTTAGGAAATGACAGATGTTGGCGGGGATATGGAGAAAGGGGCACCCTCCTCCACTGTTGGTGGGAATGCAAGCTGGTGCAGCCACTCTGGAAAACAGTATGGAGGTTCCTCAAAAAGTTGAAAATAGAGCTACCATATGATCCAGCCATTGCACTACTGGGTATTTACCCCAAAGATACAAAAGTAGGGATCCAAAAGGGTACATGCACCCCGATGTTTATAGCAGCAATGTCCACAATAGCCAAATTGTGGAAAGAGCCTAGATATCCATCGACAGATGAATGGATAAAGAAGAGGTGGTATATATATACAATGGAATATTATGCAGCCATCAAAAGGAATGAGATCTTGCCATTTGCAACGACGTGGATGGAACTGGAGGGTATTATGTTGAGCGAAATAAGTCAAACAGAGAAAGACATGTATCATATGATCTCACTGATATGAGGAATTCTTAATCGCAGGAAACAAACTGAGGGTTGCTGGAGTGGGGGGGTTGGGAGGGATGGGGTGGTTGGGTGATAGACACTGGGGAGGCTATGTGCTCTGGTAAGCGCTGTGAATTGTGCAAGACTGCTGAATCTCAGATCTGTACCTCTGAAACAAATAATGCAATATATGTTAAGAAAAAAAAAAGAAGAAGAAGAAGGTAGCGGGAGGGGAAGAATTAAGCGGGGGAAATCGGAGGGGGAGACGAACCATGAGAGACGATGGACTCTGAGAAACAAACTGAGGGTTCTAGAGGGGAGGGGGGTAGGAGGATGGGTTAGCCTGGTGGTGGGTATTGAGGAGGGCACATTCTGCATGGAGCACTGGCTGTTATGCACAAACAATGAATCATGGAACACTACATCTAAAACTAATTATGTAATGTATGGGAATTAACATAAGAATAAAAAAAACAGACACATAGATCAATGGAACAAAATAAAGAGCACATACATAAACCCACATATATATGGTCAGTTAATTTAAAACAAAAGAGTCAAAAATATACAATGGGGAAATGATAATCCCTTCAATAAATGATGTTAGGAAAACAGGACAGCCACATACAAAAAAATGAAACTGAACCCCTATCTTACACCACACAAAAAAAATCAACTCAAAATGGGTTAAAAACTTAAGTGTAAAACCTAACACCATAAAATTCCTGGAAGAAAACATAGGTGGAAAGCTCCTAAACATTGGTCTTGGCAATGATTTTTTTTTTTTTGATTTGACACCAGAAGTGAATAAAAAGTGTAAAACTACATCAAACTAAAAAGCATCTGCCCAACAAAGAAAACCATCAACAAAATTAGAAAGCAACCTATAGGATGTGGGAAAATATTTGCAAACTGCATATCCAATGAGGAATTAATATCCAAAATATACAAGGAACTGACACAAGTCAATATTAAAAAAATTATAATAGCAAAATAATAATAATAACTCAATTAAAAAGTGGGTAAAGACCTGAATAGACATTTTACCAAGGAAGATATTCATTCAAATGACCAACAGGCACATAAAAAGCTGTTCACCATCACTCATCATCAAGGAAATGTAAATCAGAACCACAGTGAGATTTTGCCTCACACCTGTTAAGATGGTTACTACCAGAAAGACTAGAGATAACAAGTGCTGGTGAGGATGTGAGAAAAGAGAACCCTTATGCGCTGTTGGTGAGAATACAAACTGGTTCAGCCACTATGGAAAACTATATGGAGATATCCGAAAAAAATTAAAAGTAGAACTACCACATGAACCAGCCATCCCATTTCTGAGTACATATCCAAATGAAATGAAATTATATCTCAAACAGACATCTGTGTTCCCATGCTCATTACAGCATTAGTCTCAATATCCACAATATGAAAGCAACTTAAGTGTTCATTGATGGATAAATGGATACACACACACACTCACACACACTCACACACACATGCACACATGCAATGGAATATTATTTAGCCCTAAAAAAGAAGTCAATCCTATCATTTGTGACAACATGAATGAAACTTGAGGGCATTACACTAAGTGAAATAAGCTAGACAGAGAAAGACCACAGGGTACCACATGTGGCATCTAAAAAACAAAGGCAAACAAATAAACACATGAACGAGCTGAACTCAAAAACAGAGAGTAGAAAAGTGATTGCCAGGGACTGGGGGGGTAGGGGACAATAGGAAGAGGTTGGTTAAAGTGTACAGACTTTCAGTTATAGATGAAAAAGCTCTAAGGATCTAATGTATAACATGGTGACTATGCTTGATAACACTGTATTGTGAAATTAAGATTTGCTGAGAGTAGAACTTAAATATTCTCACACACAATAGAAGGTAAATATGTGGGTGATAGAAGTGTTAATTAACTCAATGGGGGGATCCTTTCACAATGTATACATATCAAATCAACAAGTAGCATATCTTACAATTGTACTTGTCAATTAGACCTCAATGAAGCTGAAAAAAAAAAAACAATGTCAGGAAAAACTATGGGAGGACTAGATTAAAGGAGAGCAAAAAAAGATCCAACAAAAAAAATGAAATGGGTGCATTTTGATTGGATCCTGAATTTTTAAAACAGCTATATAGTCATTCAATAATATTTAGAGAAATTTTAAATATTGACTATTTACTATTATAAAATCATAGAATATGTAGCAGGTTGTCATTATTCTTAGAAGATATATGATGAAGTAGTTTGGGTTGAAATACTACAAAGTCTGCAATTTACTTTCAAAACAGGCACATAAAAAGCTATTCAAATGTTTTTTGGAATAAATATAAACAGAGAGAAAAAGAGAGAGAGCAAAAGTAAAAAAAAGTTACAAATTGAAATTTAGGTGAATAACATGTGGATATTTTACTGTTCTATTCTTTCTACTTTATTGTAGGTTTGAAATTTTTTGTAATAAAAAGTTGGAGATAATTGAAGACAGAAAAGATACTCACCAGTCAGTAACAATGTGTTAAGCACCACTGATCATAGGACATGGTCTAAGGACATTTCCTTGAGTGTATTTTCAAGAACACTAGTCACATGATATGTCAGGAAAACAAAGAATCCACGGTCAGTCATGTTTATTGAACCTGCATAAAGTTTCTTTGCAGAAATTCACAATCACACATTAATGATAATTGCACCACACTAATTCATTAATGTTTCATAAAAATTGTATAAAGCCACCTACTTTATAATCTAGAAACAAAAGTACATAAAGGTTAAGTCATTTATCCAAAGTCAAAGGTCACACAGTTCATACCAGAGTTGAGATCAAACTGAAGCAGCCCAAATCCAGAGGCACCACCACTAACCACCAGAGGCCCGGAGAGTTCTGTACCAAAGAAGCTTGTGTTCTCTGACTTATTTCACTGAGCATGGACCCTCTGGGTCCATCCATGTTGTCACATATGGCAATAGCTCATTCTTTTTTATGGCTGAGTAATATTCCAGTGTGTGTGTGTGTGTGTGTGTGTGTGCGTGTGTGTGCAGAGAGAGAGAGAGACACCACATCTTCTTTATTCATTTACGTATCAGTGGACACTTGGGTTGCTTCTACTGTCTTGGCTATTATCAATAATGCTGCAATAAACATAAGGGTGCAGGTAACATTTCCAAACTCATGTTTTGGTTTTTGTTGGGTAAATACTAGTAATGGAATTGCTAGATCGTATTTTTCTATTTTTAACTTTTTGAAGACCTCTATGCTGTTTTCCAAAGTGGTTGCACTAATTTACATTCCCACCAACTGTGCACAAGGATTCCATAGTCAATGATATTGTAATAATACTATGTGGTGACTACACTTATCATGATGAGCATTGAATAATATATAGACTTGTCTAACTAGTATGTTGTACATCTGAAACAAATATAACATTGTATGCTGTATTTCAATAAAAATTAAAAACAAGATAAATAAAATAAACATTTTTTAAAAGAAGCTACTTAATTCAAATAACACCCCATATTTGTCACACCTATTATTTCCTGCATTTTTTTCTGTGTAATACTAATTAGCCTCCTTAAATCTCTGACAAACTGTTTTACCTTGCTTTCAAAGATCATACCATTGTGTTTGGCAGATAAGACAACATACAGGGGCGCCTGGGTGGCTCAGTTGGTTAAGCAACTGCCTTCGGCTCAGGTCATGATCCTGGTGTCCCGGGATCGAGTCCCGCATCGGGCTCCCTGCTCAGTGGGGAGCCTGCTTCTGCCTCTGACCCTCCCCCCTCTCATGTTCTCTCTCTCTGTCTCATTCTCTCTCTCAAATAAATAAATAAAATTTTTTTAAAAAGACAACATACACATAGCAACAAAACAAAATAGGGCAGATTCAAGTTAATTGATTGTGGAGAACAATCTACAGAGATTTATTTTACAGAAGGAAGATTAATCAAGATATATTGAACTAGAAAGAAATTTTAGAAATGCTTAATAGCCAAGAAGAAATGATCCAAGGAGCATGATTTAAAAATTGATTTTTGAGTTATAATATAAGAAAAGGTGGTTTTATTTTAAACTTTGACCCAGAATTTGAGTCTATTCTCTTGTTGGTCACTGGTTGAATTTTAGCTGAACCAAGTACAGTTAATTTATTATTTTAGAAAAGGTGAATAAGTATATCAAGATGATGACAGAAGGGGCACCTGGGTGGCTCAGTTGGTTAGGCGGCTGCCTTCGGCTCAGGTCATGGTCCTGGAGTCTCGGGATCGAGTCCCGCATCGGGCTCCCTGCTCGGCGGGGAGTCTGCTTCTCCCTCTGACCCTCCCCCTCTCATGCTCTCTGTCTCCCATTCTCTCAGATAAATAAATAAAATCTTTAAAAAAAAAAAAGATGATGACAGAAAAGACCATTAGATAGATACCTTTCATTAACCAAGCAGGAACTTTCTTATCTACTTACTATCTACTCTGTAAGTATGCCTGTCAAAATTGAAGAGCAAATATTCTTTTCAGGCTTAAAATTGCATTGCAAGAAAATGACAAAAAGCATTCTTTTCATATGTATAAATATATACAAAAGCAAAACTGGAAAAAAAAAAAGCCATACCTTAAATTTATCTAGAACTCCTTGCCTGTTCAAACACTCACACATGTGTTAGATCATTCTGCTGCAACATCCTCAGGTCCCCAATCACCATGAGCAGCAACATTCAAAATTATCCTCAGCAGCAGAAAAACGTTTGGCAGGATGAACACTTGCCTCACCGTGCTATGTTAAAGCATCATATTCTAGAAAACTCATAGAAGGAACTCTATTATAATTTAATACCACCGTGTCTTTAATGAAGACTTTTTTCTAGATCGTGAAGCATTTCAAAATTGCAAACTTATCTTTTAATGGGCAAAACTAATGGGGTTGTGAGCTGTTGACACCATGTTTTCCATTATACAGAGTTTTCAAAAATTAGTTCTAAATTCTATATCAAGTCTCTTTCCTTATTTTGATACCATTCTCCTTCCAGGCCACAGTGTGAATCCCTACCTTCATATGCTGCTTTCTACTTTCTCTACAAACAAGTCTCCGGCATCAGGGATATCTAGGCAAGATTAATATGACTTTCCAACTTAATATAAATCTTTTGATTTGCTGCTGAATGGACTGTTCTTCAGCATTGCTCTCCAACTTCAAGGGACAATGCTGTTTATCATCTGTTCCTGAAAGCAGTCGACCACATCTGGATATTATAGTACTTTGAATTCAGAAACCATGAAATATAAATGTGCTACTATCAGCCATGAGCAGAGATCAAATGAATCATGTTGGTTAGACATCCAAAGTGGTTTACATTTCCTTTATGTTTCTGATATCTTAGTTAAAAATAAAAAGACCATTAATGTTAGAGGTAGGGATATTTTTGGCAATCAGACTTCAAGCAGAGTAAACTCAGGAGACATAATTAAGGATTCCTAATATTTCACGTTTGTACTCTTCCCCCGGGGTTTTTAAAGACTGGAATTTCAACTAGTCTGTGCTACACACCACAGCAAAATATAAGGCAGCTTGCCAATGCTCATTCCCCCAAATACATCCCTAGATACTAAATTAAAGTCAAATTTAATGAGTGTCACCCGACAGGATTTAGGTCTGTTTGTTTACCTTTCCCATCTTCTATTGTCTGTAATAGGGTGTACAAAAGATTGTCCATAAGCAAAGTTATGATGCGGACAGGACTTTCCCCTAGTAACAACACACTAAGTGTGGCAGCTTGCAGTCAGAAGCAACGTGTGGCTAAGGAATCATCAGGTAGATTGGCTTATCCAGGCCATAGACTGATTGTGAAAGCAGCACTGAAAGAGGAGTTCCAAAAATGATTTCATATATTCATTCACTTGTTCATTCATTTCAAAAAGTGCGCTCTGCTGTTTTATGTTCTAAAAAATGTTCAGTCAAAGAGCTTGTCATCATAGGCCTTACATTATGAATTACAAGGGAAGCAATCACCAGTAGACAAGTTTTCAATAATAGCAGCATCCTTTTAACAAGCTTATTGAGTCTAATGAGGCTGCTTTGGAGGCCTTTAAATATATCAACGTATAAATTAATTTATTCATTCAAAAAATACTAAACTTGTGTCTGCCAAGTGACACTTAGTTTTCTAAACACTGGGGGATAAAGCTGTGAATTAAACAAACATGAATATCTACCCTTCTGGAAATTACACTCTGGTGGAAAGAGAGACAAACAATTAATTACTTTGTTTCATTATTTTTTTTAGATAGTGGTGAGTGTAAAGAAGAAGCATGAAGCAAGAGAAAAAGATATGGAGTGTCAGGAGGGAGCAATTTTATTTTTTTTAAAGATTTTGTTTATTTATTTGACAGAGAGAGACACAGCGAGAGAGAGAACACAAGCAGGGGGGAGTGGGAGAGGGAGAAGCAGGCTTCCCACGGAGCAAGGAGCCCGATGCGGGGCTCCATCCCAGGACCCTGGGATCATGACCTGAGCCAAAGGCAGATGCTTAACGACTGAGCCACCCAGGCGCCACCAGGAGGGAGCAATTTTAGATGGAGTTGCCAGGGAGGTCTCACTGACAGGGGAGGAGATGTAAATATATTCTAGTGTAAATAGGGGCACTGGATTGCTCGGTGGGTTGAGCTCTGACTCTTGATTTCAGTTCGGGTCCTGATCTCAAGGTCCTGGGATCCAGCCCCACATCAGGCTCCACGCTCAGTTGGGATTCTCTCTCCCTCTCCCCCTGCCCCTCCCCCTGCTCACTCTCTCTCCCTTTAAAATAAATAAGTAAATCTTTTAAAAAAAAATTCTAATGTAAACAATTTTACTTGCCTTTTCGTCCTCAAAGAAAATGGGTTTCTCCCAAGAGAACATGTGAGATGTTAACTGAGAACACCAAAGGCAAACCCGGCCACTTGTCAGCTCAGTCAAAGGATGCTACAGCAGGCCCCTCTCCAAACAGCCGTGGTGATATGAAAAATCTGGGCCTTACACAACAGTTTTACCTGAGGATAAAATACTCTAAAGCCCCACCAACTGGAACTTCGAGAAAACTTGGAGGATTATGCTGTTTAAACTAAGCCTGAAGTGATATTTGGTACACAACTTTTGTATCAAGAACTCTTTCTTCCACTGACATATTTGATTAGTGTTCTCTCTTTAAGCCACCTTCCCATGACTCTCAAGTTGCTTTTCTTAAAGAGCCCATCCATTATCCAGGATGCTGTATGTTGTTCACGGAAGCCCCAGGGCATTTTTATTTCTGAAGCAAGGGGAGCAAGTGTTGTTCTAACTGACATCGTAATCGCTTAAACAGAACAGTAGCACCCCCTGGGACCTTCAAAAAGCCCCCTACATACACACTGTGATCCTGTAAGGTAGCAAAACAGGCGTTAGAGAATCTACATAATATCCAGAGATGCAACCTTATTGTAGAGACTGCAGTAGCAGAGACAAAGGAGACAGCAGGATTTTTGTCCTGAATGCACATTGAACTCTAGCCTGAACAAACGACTTCCTAAGGTTAGTGAGAGCGTAATCCACTCTCTTATTATTCAATTTTAGAAATCATGTCCTGAGTAACTCCTGCCCTTGGGAAACTTGGGACATCTTATTCTATGTTCCCCTTTCAGGCCTTTGCTAGTATTTCAGATTTGATGTCTGATGTGGTTTCTCTGAACATTAAGTCCTGGGAAGAATTCACTCTTGCCTATAGATGCAGTTGCTCTTTCTACTCCTGTGGATGATCGCTCTTCCTGATCAAAATAGACCAATTGTCTATTACTCATTCAGTCAGCAGGTAATATGTGAGTGCTTACTATGTGCCAGGTGCTGATCTAAATGCTGAGAAGATAGTGGAAAACAAGACAGACAAGGACCCTACCCTTGTGGAGCTGACTTTCTAATGGGGGCAGAAATTCAGTAAGTAATGAATGTAAACAACAAATGATTTTAAGTAGTTATAAGTTCCATAATGAAAATCAAAGGAAATGTGAAAAGAAATGACTGACAAGGTGTTTCTAAGGAAATTTTTTTGGATAGGGGACATTTGACTAAGTCTTTTTTTTCTTCTGTCACGTACCAAAATTCCCGTTTGTTATCCCTCATACCTTTCCTTGCCCCTAATGCCTGGCACTAACTAATACTTCTCTATCAATGTAGTTTTGGGGTTTTGAAAATGTTACATAATGGAATCATAGAGTATATAATCTTTTGAGATTGGCTTCTTTTACTTAGCTTGCATGAGATTCACCCAGGATGCTGTGTGTATCACTAGCTCATTCCTTTCTATTGCTGAGTAGTATTCCATTGTATGAATGGCTTGTTTATAAATTTACAGACTGAAAGAAATTTAGGTTGCTTCCAATTCTGGAGATTATAAATAGATTTGCAGTAAATAAACATAAATCTTCATTTCTCTACGGTTTAAATGCCTGGGAGTAGAATTACTGGGTCCTATGACACATGCAATATTTACATTGTAAGAAACTGCCAAACTGTTTTCCAGAGTGGCTGTGTCATTTTATAATCTCAACAGCAGTATGTGAGAGTTTCAGATGCTCTACGTCCTCGTCAGCACTTGGTATTGTCAGTGCCTTTAATTTTAGCCTATATTATGTACTTAGCCTATACTACACACCATAGGCATGTAGTAGTATCTCGTGATGGCCTTAATGTGAATTTTCCTATTGGCTAATGATGCTAACATCTGTATTTACTTGCTGTCCACATATCCTCTTTGGTAAAGTATCTGTTCAAGTCTTTCACCATTTTTTAATTGGGTTGTTTGCTTTCTTACTGTTTTGTTTTCAGAGTTTTGTATATATCGGAGTCAAGACCTAAGTCTTGATGTGCAGTGACCAGCCCATCCTTCTGGTTTGGTCTAAGATTTTCAAAAGGAACATAAATAGAAGAATAGATAGAGACAAAGACACAGATACAGAGAGATATAATTCTTATTTTATATATATGCATGAGATATATATTTTATATATATGCATTTATATATGCATGAGAGGCACTAAATATAGAGATATTATAGCAGTGGAAATATTGAAGAAAGAAATTTTTCAATAAGATATAGTTTGTTCATAGTTATAATAATAAAATCACAATGAATTACAAGAATAAAGAGTAATCAGGGAAAAGGTGCCCCATTTCGCATTTTTAAAATACAATAATAATAATATGAATCATAGGAAATCTGAAAGGAGAAAAGAAAAAAAATACTTTTTAAAGTCATATTCAGAAACAAACACAGAATATTTTGATGACTTCTATTCAACTCTTTATTTTTGCATAGCTGTATTAAGTAGATTTTGCAGAGTTATATAAACTTTTTAACATCTGAGTTTATCTCATTATAAAGGAAGTACATGCTCGTAGCTGTGAAACATAAAATTTGAAAAAAGCAAAGTTTTAAAAACTCAGAAAACCACCATTCAAAGATTTCAGTGATAGTAATTGTATTTCCTTATGATATTTCACAGTTTTCTTAACCTATTTTATATCATACAATATATACGATTTTAGGTAGAGATACTACATGAATATTCAAATATTTTTGTTGGATCATGATATGAAGACAAGCTTGGTAAAAGATAATGACTGCTATTGTGTATTTTCTTAGTTTTTACTCATGAAAAGATTCTATGTAAGATAGAAAAGAATATGAAAGTTGCTTGGAAAGGGGCATAAATTGTGTGGCTCTCAGCACTTCTACTGTTATAGAGTTGTGATAGCTATCAGTGTTGACCCCCAAATATTTTCTGTTCTCTGCTTCCAGGTACGTTCTCACTTCTTTTTCTCCTTCCTTTCTTCCTTCTGGTTTCATCACTAGTTCTAGCCAACAAGTTATGAACAGAAGTGTACAATCACTTCTGAGAACAACTCATTTAGGTGTTAGTACTGCACCCTCCATAATTCACTTTCCCCACGCCAGGCTTGTGTGCAATGTCCCAGGTGGTGGTGTTCTGAGAGCCTGGGTCCTGGAGTTCAGACAGGTAGAGCATATGCTGCACCCTGCTGTGATGAGCAGGTGGTATGAGGAAGAAACTAACCTTTCTTGTTTGAAGTCACTGAGATTTTGGCTTTGTCTGCCATTGCAGCATAACCTTCCCTGTTCTAACTGGTACAGAAATTGGTACCTAGAAGTCCAAGAGTTGCCATAAAAATAATCTAAAATATATGACATTGGCTTTGGGCTAGGCAGCATTGTTGTGAGAAAGACTTGAATGATGATGCTTTATGTAAAGCATGGCAAAACATTGGGTAGAACTATCACCTACAATCTGTGGGGTGCTGGAGCTGGCTTGTGCCCAAGAGTCTCTTCCCAACTCTGGGTTTTATGATGCTATGTTGGTAACTTGAATCCGCCATGGTGGCAGAATTATACCAATGAAACTGGGAAACACCACAAATCACAGCTTTTTGCTTTTCTGGAGAGCTGGCTATTAAACATTTACCACCACATCGAATGCAGTAATTTATAAGACAGATCATTCACTTAATAAACCTGTATTTCTCTGGAGAGATTGGAATACTAGCAATGTGTCCCAATTGATGTTTGTTTCACTTTGCAAAGTAAAAAGGTAAAAGGAAAGAACTGGTCTAGTTGTAAGCAAGAATAACAGAGAGTAGAGAGAGTCTATACATTCAGGGACTTCAGAGTTGGAAGAGGCAAGTATTTCTCAATTCCAAATAGGAAAAAATTAAAACTTAGTCCAATAGCAAGTGTTGATTCAAGGATATGTTTTTAAACTTACTGTTAAAATCTCTGGGTAGGTTGAGATGAAACCTGGAAAATCCATTCAATTTATCAAAATTGTTCAAGGAGAAAAAAGCCTCAAGTGTGGCTATGTAGATGATAGAGATATAGATACAGATATAGATGATATAGATATAGATAGATAGATATGGAGAGACAGAGAGAGAATGTCAAGTAGAATGAGTGGAATCAAATAAATAAGAAGGCTAAGTTTTTAAAAACACCTGTAATGTAAAATAAGTCAGGAGTCTGCGAGGGAGGAGGAGGACAGAGAATGGGGAAGAAATTATTGAACTTTCAAGACTTAAAATGACTCTCAGACCCCTAAACTTCTTCGTGAAGAAAGCAGACTGATAAGCAGCTCAACTAAATGGAAAGCACATTCTTTAATCCTCACTTTTAGATGGAGTCAAAGAGGATAATGAGAAAGGAAGAAGCTCGGACAGAGTAGAACTAAGGGCCTAGAGACCAATGGACCAGGGAGCCCCTCCTGGGAACCAGAATCAAGACTAATGCCAAGAATAGTCCACATTCCCAGGATAATAAGCCCTTGCAAATTCTGCCCAGTAGAATTTCAGAATTGCCATAAATCAATGACTTGTGTGACTCTTCCTTTCTTTCCACTTCCAAACAAGAATGTTTAGCTGTTCTGCTCAACCATAGTATATTCGGTTGGGAGAAAAGATAACTAATCTTCTCAGGCCTCTGGATCTATGAATCAAGAGGAGCCACAACTAGACCTAATGAAGAAATCACTGTGGCTCTCCCTCTACAGAAACCACAACGAATCATCCAAAGAACTTGGAAAATAACTTGATATTATAACTGGATAGAACATTTTAATTTTCTCCCATGCTGCTTATAGGAAAGAATGAGCCAAAGTTCTGTGACCAAACAGGTAGAATGTGATTGTCTTGAGTGATGTCCACTACATACATCTAGTCTCTCACCTTACAGTCACAAGTAGGGTTATACTCCTAGCCTCCTCCTGGTTGGCTAGGGTTATTAAACTTCATCTGGCAAACGATTTGTGAATGGAAGTAACAAATCACTTATGAGCCAGAACATTTCACTTCCAAGGCATGACCTTCCAAAGGTCATTTTTTTTCTTTTCCATGATGACTGGCAATGTCCCAAATGATGACTGCGCTGACAGCCTACATCCTGGAATGAAGTCAAGCAGAGATAGCTCTCCTTGCCCATCCAAGATGGACATGTGGCAGGAGTGAGACATTTTATAACTTCAAACCCCTAAAAGATAGGGATTATTTATGACTTCAGAGATAAGTTAACATTCCCTTACTGATGCATTTTGATTTAAATTCTCCTCTCATGGTATCCCAAGTTTGTGAAACTTTAGCTATTTTAACAAGCATTGCTTTATTGGATTATCATCAAGCAAGTGAAGAAATTTCATCTAAACTTTATGGCAACAGATAGGTACAAGAAATACATTTCCTAGTGTTAGGAAATGTAAGGAGGCGGAAAAGGCTCAGCTGAGTAAAACCCAAGAGACCAAGAATCTTGCCCATAGAGATGACATTAAGATGCTTTTTTGCAGCAACCCTCAGTTTGTTTCCTGAGATTAAGAATTCCTCATATCGGGGCGCCTGGGTGGCTCAGTCGTTAAGCGCCTGCCTTTGGCTCAGGTCATGATCCCGGGGTCCTGGGATCGAGCCCCGCATCGGGCTCCTTGCTCGGCGGGAAGCCTGCTTCTCCCTTTCCCACTCCCCCTGCTTGTGTTCCCTCTCTCACTGTGTCTCTCTCTGCCAAATAAATAAATAAAATCTTTAAAAAAAAAAAAAAGAATTCCTCATATCAGTGAGGTCATATGATACATGTCTTTCTCTGATTGACTTATTTCGCTGATGGGGTGGCTCGGTGATAGACATTGGGGAAGGTATGTGCTATGGCGAGCGCTGTGAAGTGTGCAAAACTGTTGAATCACAGACCTGTACCTCTGAAGCAAATAATACATTATATGTTTAAAAAAAAAGAAGAAGAAGAAGATAGTAGGAGGGGAAGAATTAAGGGGGGGAATCAGAGGGGGAGACGAACCATGAGAGACTATGGACTCTGAAAAACAAACTGAGGGTTCTAGAGGGGAGGGGGGTGGGGGAATGGGTTAGCCTGGTGATGGGTATTAAAGAGGGCACGTTCTGCATGGAGCACTGGGTGTTATAGGCAAACAATGAATCATGGAACACTACATCAAAAACTAATGATGTAATGTATGGTGATTAACAGAACATAATAAAAAAAAAGATGCTTTCTTGCAATACTTCCTTAGATCACCCATCTCTATTTTTATCTCATTTTATTATCTTAACCATTCTCTTCTTATGACTACTCTGTGTCAAGTACTACACACTGGAGAACAAACTTTTTTTTTATTCTTTTATTACCTATAGTAGATCATTTAAAATGTATGCTCTTTCTAAATTTCAGTGTGATGTTCCTTTATATTTACATATAAGCCCCACATTTTATTTCTTTCATTACTCAGGTAAAAGGAAATCATTGACTAGAGAAAAGATCTGTAGATATCACTGCATTGACTCACTGTCAATCTGTGTGTTCTTTGGTCAAATTGCCTTCTCAGATTTTAATATAAACATATTAATATGCCTAAAATGTAGTCAATTTCCAAGATGTAGCATGTGTTCACCCACAGTGCTCTTTTAATAAACAGAAGATAGAATTTCAGATAATTATCCAGCTTGATGCTCTAATACTCTGAAGCAGTACAGTTCATGAAAAGCTTTAATGTCCAGAATGCACAATTTCCAACCAATTCTTATTCCCAAACATAGTCTTTTACTTGTAGACACTACACTTCCAAGAATATAAGATACCATAATTAGTTTCTCCTACATTTTGCCTGTTGTCTTCTTGAAGTTGTAGTCTTTTTAAAAATATAGAACATGGTGCATTTGAATTCAGAAATGTGAATAAATCAGAACACTGAGAGTCTCAAATAGCCAACCTTGAGAATAGAGGGGACCTGCTTATTTTTCTGGTGGGGACTGGTCCAGGATCTCTGCCCAGACATCAAGGTGAGGAAGAAGTATCTTCTAACGTTCTTCCCGATAGATAGGGCTACCATGTTTTATTGAGGCAAAGCATGCAACAGACAAAATTCTTTTCTCAGTCCAGTTTTATGAGAGGTACTGTTGGTTGTTTATACAACAGCCATTTTTCCATTCTTCGCTGCCAGAAGAACCATGATTGTGCATGCACACATGTATACATGTGTGTGAAAGTGTGCTTATCCCTAGGCTAGTTATTGGTTACAATGATTCTATTTGCCTTTGAAAATAAATGAGCCAGGAAGTGCTCATGTGACCCAGTTCCAGGTAATGATGTAAAGGG
This sequence comes from Neomonachus schauinslandi, assembly GCF_002201575.2. Lineage (NCBI taxonomy): Eukaryota > Metazoa > Chordata > Mammalia > Carnivora > Phocidae > Neomonachus > Neomonachus schauinslandi. The sequence continues at coordinate 74,909,353 of NC_058413.1, read as the reverse complement.
AAGCCTACGGAAGGCTGGTTCCGTGGGGGTAGGGGTGATGTTTCCTCCCTAATAAAAGAGAAGCATGTAAGGAAAGGGTTTATGTTTGTCCTCCCCTCTTCCTTCCTGCTTGAGATACTGTTGTGTTGGAATGCATTATCTGGAGCTGTGGCAACTACCTGGGACAATGAGATGAAAACCTGAGGACAAAAGGCCAACACATTGAGAATAGCAGTGACGATAAATGAAAGAGCCTGGTTTCGGGCGCCTGGGTGGCTCAGTCATTAAGCGTCTGCCTTCAGCTCAGGTCATGATCCCAGGGTCCTGGGATCGAGTCCCCACATCGGGCTCCTTGCTCAGCAGGAAGCCTGCTTCTCCCTCTCCCACTCCCCCTGCTTGTGTTTCTGCTCTCACTATCTCTCTCTCTGTCAAATAAATAAATAAAATCTTTAAAAAAAAAAAAAGAAAGAAAGAGCCTGGTTTCTTGGTGTTCATTTTAGGCAATTGAAGTATACAGGGAACACCTAACTTCAGGCTATTTGTTAAGTAGATAATAAGTGTCCTTACGTTTTAGTCATTGTTATTCTCTTATTTGTAACTAAATCTAGCTAACTGAGAAAAGCACAATTATCCTCTTCAAGTAACTTTCCCTTGGATTTTGGCATTTTTTTCCTGAGTCTTCACCTTCAACGTTGCTGTCAGATTTCATTTTTTTCCCTTTACCTTCTGAAAGATTTTCAGTGGAAATTTAGAAAAGTCTGCATTAGGGGTGACTAGCAAATTTCCATTTTAAATTAAAATTCTACTATTCACCTTTTGATGACTATTTCACTTTCAAAAAGATTTGAAAGTCTCTGGAATGTGTCCCCTCACTACCCCCCCCCCACACACACACACTTTCTTCCTTCTCTGTGCTTCATGACTCAAATAATCATATTGTCTTTTACGTGGCTAGTGCCTTACAAACAGATTTAACATGCATTAATGCATTTGATCCTCAACTCACGTCAATTCAACAAATATTTATTGTATACTTAATGAGTTCAAGGCCCTGGGCTAAGAACTGTGGTGAATACAAAGATGAGGAACAGTTTCTGCTCCCATATAGCCCACAAGCTAATTGAATTGATGATATATGTACACCTATCTCTAATACAGTTATGATGTGATATGTGTAATTTGAAATATAAGCAATGTGCTTTCAAAACAAAAAGAAAGAATTAGTGAATTCTCCACAGGCGAAAATCATTGAGTTCATAGCACAAAATGACCTGACATCCAGACATTAGCTTGTCCTCTTTAAGCTAGCACTAAAAAAGCATATTTATATTCAAGCCGTAGTGAACAAGGTAAGAGAAATAGATGTTTTACACAGCACACACCTGAATCCAGCTTCTATTAATTATTGGCAATATGATTTGGCACAAGTTCTGTGACCTCCATGAATGTCTGTTTGTTCATCTGTCACAAGTTGCTAACAAAAGCTACATTTTAGGGTTTGTTGCAGGGTTCAAAATAAGAAACATAGAGCACTCAGTACAGAGTTTGTTTTCTGTTGGCTTTTTAAAAATTATTTTTTGTGTTGCTATTATTATCCTTCATAATATCAAAAGGGGAATGAAGATTCTGGACAGCCAAGGACAGCACACGATGGGTTCAAATGGGTCTGAAATGTGAAGTTATAGGCAACAGATGAGGGATGAAAGTGAAAAAAAAATAAAAAGATTTTAAAAAGCAGGGAGAAGAACATTTTCCTTTTTGTCAATTCAGTCAAAGTTTGGCTCTGTGTACATTCTCTATATCATTTGGCCGGAGGCCATTAATTCAGCCAAGAAGAAGTGGCATCCCATAATACCACCACCATCGGTGGCTCTAGAACCTCCGTTCAATTCTAGGTTGCTCCCACACCTATTATGATTAGGAAATTAGAAGCCCAAACTTCTTAGAAGTATGTTTTGTGGTAGGTTTTATTATTATTTAAGTATGGTAAGGCTAACAGATCAGGGACAATTGCCACTCAAGAGACAGTTTATTGCTCTCCGTTTCCAAGAGGAAAGGGCATGCCGCACCACGCAGGGACACATGGAGAAGCACCAGGGTTAATCAAGAGACAGAGGGAAAAGGGAGCCACTGTGGGCAAGCAACTTTATTGTGCTTTCCACGGGAAAGAACAGGCAAGGCAGGGTAAACAGGCTTCAGCCTGGCTGATTTGAATAATTCCAGGACTATGTGGGGCCCAGGGGCTGTCCCTACCAACATAGTGGCTGATATCTGGCCCTCTAGGGTGACTAGGGCAGGCAGATGGTGGCTCAGAGTGTGAGAGCTAGATAAAGAGGTGGTTAGGGAATGGGTTCTAGATTGCTTGCTTGGCATTTGAAAAGCATGCTCACAGGCAAGTGGTTTACTACCTCTAAAAATTAGCTAACCTTAGAAGGAGCCATAATAGGCCCCAGATGTCAAAACATCAAAATATAGAAAACAAAATATACAGCTAATACAGGATGTGAGAAGTAAAAAAGAAATACAGCATGGGTGTGAGTCATCACAGATCTTCGCAATTTCAAGAATAAAATGCATGCGATCTGACCCATAGTACTCTGCTCAGGACTATCTGAGGCTTATTTCCTAGTTCTTTGCTGTGTTTCACATGGTAGAAGCTGCTGGTTAAGTGAGATATTTTAATTGATGTAATATGTCACCAAAAACAGCTTTATAATATCCCCATTTGAAATATCTCCCCTTGAAATGTTCAGTCCTCAGTTGGTATGAATAAACTGCCTAATTCTAAATACTTAGGTTATCCCCTAAAGAAGATGTGGTATATATATACAATGGAATATTATGCAGCCATCAAAAGGAATGAAATCTTGCCATTTGCAATGACATGGATGGAAGTGGAGGGTATCATGCTGAGTGAAATAAGTCAATCAGAGAAAGACATGTATCATATGACCTCACTGATATGAGGAATTCTTAATCTCAGGAAACAAACTGAGGGTTCTGGAGTGGTGGAGGGTGGGAGGGATGGGGTGGCTGGGTGATAGACGTTGGGGAGGGTATGTGCTATGGTGAGCGCTGTGAATTGTGTAAGACTGTTGAATCTCAGACCTGTACCTCTGAAACAAATAATACATTATATGTTTAAAAAAAAAGAAGAAGAAGAAGAAGAAGATAGCAGGAGGGGAAGAATGAAGGGGGGGAATCGGAGCGGGAAATGAACCATGAGAGACGATGGACTCTGAAAAACAAACTGAGGGTTCTAGAGGGGAGGGGGTTGGGGGAATGGGTTAGCCTGGTGATGGGTATTAAAGAGGGCACGCTCTGCATGGAGCACTGGGTGTTATGCACAAACAATGAGTCATGGAACACTACATCAAAAACTAATGATGTCATGTATGGTGATTAACATAACATAATAAAAATAAGTAAATAAATACTTAGGTTATCCCCAGAAGTCAAAATAAGAAAGAATATTTTTGTTTGTTTTAATTGATTTTGAGCTCATAAGACTATTTTCCTTTTGTTTTAATTGATTTAAACAAAAGATTGCTTGTATTGCTAAAATCGGTTTAACCAAAATTCTTACAGAAGACCATCCTGGGTGTAAAGTCATTTAACACCCTCTTCCATTACTCATCTCAGGAAGAAAGAGGTCCTTATTTTCTTTTTTCTTTAAGAGGTCCTCATTATATCTACAGATGACATGAGCACCAAGGGTGGAAGAGGAGGGTGAGTCACTCACCCTGAGAAGATAAAATTAGATTTCCAAATGACCCTGGCAACGGAAGTCAGAAATAAAAATAATGACTTTCAACTAACACAAAGGTGCATTTTGAAATGAGATACAAAGTGCAAAAATTTAAGAAACAGGTGCATGATGGGGCGCCTGGGTGGCTCAGTCGGTTAAGCATCTGCCTTCGGCTCAGGTCATGATCCCAGGGTCCTGGGGTTGAGCCCCACATCGGGCTCCCTGCTCGGTGGGGAGTCTGCTTCTCCCTCTCCCACTGCCTGCTGCTCCCCCTGCTTGTGCTCTCTCGCTCGCTCGCTCTCCCTCAAATAAATAAATAAAATCTTTAAAAAAAAAAAAAAGAAGCTGACATGATGGAGCTACAAAGGGAAAGTCACAGACATAGACAACTTGAAGCTAAACAGGTGTCAGGAATGGTACTGTTACTAGTTGGGGCGGGTGTATTCTTGGGAAGCATAAACAAGAGAAGCAGTTAACATGAGGAATTCGTGCCACTTTTCTGGGCTATGCATTACTTCAGGGAAGACATGTAAAATTTGGAGGTGATTCAAAAAGGGGCAACTATAATTTTGAAAAAGTTTTAAGAAAAGCTGAATAGTATAACCTTGGGACCAGAAAGTTAATTGGGATTCTCAGGTGTCAGCTTCATGTATACCCGGAAGAGGCAATTGCCCACATGGTGTGAAGGTGCTCTTGCCTAAAACTGTCTTCTGCCAACGCGCCACAATTCTGAAATTCTACCACTAGGAAATTATTCATAGAATCACAAGAGGTCATTTAAATCAAACCAATACCATCTGAATGTATAGACACTAACCTAAAAGTAACCAGTCTGTGATTAAAATACGTCTAGTGATAGAGTATATACTATCTAATGATGATGATAGTGATGATGGCCCCTTTCAGCCCCTGACCACCTTCTGTGGGCTACGAATTATGCACGAGTTTTTATTTTTATTTTTAAAGATTTTATTTATTTATTTATTTGAGAGAAAGAGTGCTTGAGCAGAGAAGGGGAAGGGGGGTGGTGGAGGGGAAAAGAATCTCAAGCAGACTCCCCACTGAGCGAAGGGCCCAATGCGGGTCTCCATCTCACAACCCTGAGACCATGACCTGAGCCGATACCAAGAGTCGGTCGCTTAATGGACTAGGCCACCCAGGCGCCCCTATGCTAAGAGTTTTAAAAACATAATAACATTCAATTCTATTTTTCTTTTTTTTATTATGTTCTGTTAATCACCATACATTACATCATTAGTTTTTGATATACTGTTCCATGATTCATTGTTTGCACAGAACACCCAGTGCTCCATGCAGAACATGCCCTCTTTAATACCCATCACCAGGCTAACCCATCCCCCCATCCCCTTCCCCTCTAGAACCCTCGGTTTGTTTCTCAGAGTCCATGGAGAAAGTAGAGCCTGGCATGGTTAAGGCACTTGCCTAATATTTCACAAGTAGCAGGACAGGTCATTGAAAGTGTACAGTCTGATTTAGAGTCTCTGCTCTAGTTGACGACTAGACTAAGTAGCTTCCCATCCAGTAAATAAGGAAACCCGGGCTCAGAGAAGTCAAGCAACCTTCCAAGATCACATATTGGTTAAGCCCAGAGCTCGGCTCTGAACACGGCTCTGTGTGACTCCAAAGCCTCCGTATTGTCACCACCATGCCACAGTGCTTTCTCCCTCAGTCTTACTCACCACGCTATCCTTCAAGCTTCTACTGTACAGAATTGTTATAAATTGAAGAGCATGGTGGGCTCCTAATAAATATTCATTGAACATAATTGAATTTATGCAATAGCAAGTTGCATTATAAAAGAATTACAATGTGACAGCTATAGAAATCAAGTTCCACGATGAGAAACAAATCCATCTAAAGAAATAAATGCTCCCTTTGCCACAATTTGGTTCCTAGAAAAGGTAATAGAATCCTATGGCTTTATAGCTATCTGAGTAACCTTGCAAGGATTTCCTCTAAACCTGGCCACTGCATCATGGCCAACCCATTTATTATTTGGTCCTTGTTATGACAAGGAGATAGCAAAGACTCAAAGCCTTGTCCACTCAGAAACGGATGGAGAGAGCCAAGTCTTTGCACTTTCACCAGAAAATTGCTCTCAACAGTAAATTTCTCACTGTTAAACTGGAATCTGACCGGGGTCTGAATAATGCAGACCTTCAAAACTTATCAACCATTTGATTCACCTTTGAGCCTGACTTTAAATATTCTGAACCAAGATAGCCATGTTTAAACATTTGGTGAAATACTCCCTTCAAGAAGAAATGTGAGTCAGAGAGCACTTGAGGAATCCTAAAGGAAGATGAAGTAGGCTGTGAAATTCTCAAATATAATTATAAACTTAATAGTGTGTGTATTCGGTTCTGATTGGTGTATAATCATTTAACTAATAGAAAGAAACTAATTTGCTATTACAGCTGTTTTGAAATTACATTTAAAGGCAGAATCACAGTGCACGGGGAATTGCCGCCAAGACAGCCACTGACTAAATTTTAGCTTAAAAAAATTTTTTTCTCTCTCATTTCTCCATTAATGATTGCTACAAACAGTAACTAAACATAGAATTATCATTGAAGTCCGGCAGCAGCAATGACTGAATGAATGAATGTGTCGGCACGTTATCTTGAGCCTGCTTCAGAGATCAGAGGTGAGGAGACCGTTTCCTAAGCTTTGATGACAACTAGTTTGTGGAATTACTTTTTACTAGAACCTAAATACTGACAACCTTCGTCAGAAATGTTCCAAAGAATTGGAAATGCTGACAAAATTCCTTCATATTCATTTTTCTTTTGACAAGAACAGATCTGTTCAGGAGTCCATGTATTCTTTTGAGAACAAAACATCAATTCATAACCTTGACAAATTAAGGGATTGTGACAAGCAGGATTAACATAGTACGAGACACTCATTATGCAATGTAGATTAGTAGGTTTAGATTTATATTAACAGTAATGATTTCTATCTATATGGATAACATAATATCTTTATGTGAATCTTTATTATAAAGCACAATTACTCAACCTTAGCACTATCAACCTTTTGGACAAATTCTTTTTTGTGAGGGGCTGTCCAGTGCACCACAGGATTTATAGCAATATCTCTGATCTCTGTAGTACACACTCCCCTGCCACCACTTCTGAAAACCAAAAATGTCTCCAGATATTTCCAAATGTCCCTTGGGAGGCAAATGAATCCCTAGTTGAGAACCAAGGACATAAAGTAACTGTAGCAGAATATATGAATTAAACAGACAGTGCTATCACCTTATAGCATATGAGGACAAATTTCAGGAACAATAACTTAAGTAATTTGAATAGCAGCCATAAAATGGTTTAATTTCTCAAGAGAAAAAAAAAGACCAGTTATTATTATTAGAACTTGAGATTCTCAGGAATCTATTTATAGACCAAAGCTAACAATTAAAAAAAAAATACAAGGTTAAAATAATCTGAGAGTATACTAGTCCAGCAGTTAAGGGACAGCCCAGAACATAGGGGGCAGAGAATGGTGCTTACCTAGTGATATTTGGTTGAAAATAAGCTGAGCTGGCCTGCCCAATCCATGTCGCCTTACCTCCGGACCCAACAACTAATTGATGACTGAAGTCAACACTTTCTATTTTTAACTTTAAGCAAGGAAAATGTTAATCACATCATTTCTTCATTTTAAAAAAGACACAACCTAGTCCCTTAGACCAGGCAAAGTGTGTGCTGCTGAATGCAGAGGATAAAGCTGTTTTTTCTACCCTGATTTACAATAGGCTATTATGACTGTGAAGTACTTTGCCTTTTCTAAATTCTTTCCCTGTCCTTTAAAAATAGAGTAATACTACCAGCATGTACCTTTCTCCTTAATAATGATTCCATATGTTGATTTTAAGACCATCTTGGTAACATCTTCAAGGTATTTTGAGGTATTTACTGATAAAAGCAAAAATAAACTGTAATATAAAAATGATCAAATTATTCCGCTATGTAGACGGTTTGGAGAAATTCATAATGAATCACTAAGATGTGGCCAATTTTGCTGGAGTTAATGGTGTTAATCCAGTGCCTTCTAATCAACCAAGCTAAGATGTATGGCAGAGAAAATACATTTGCCCTGGAAATAAACAAACCTGGTTATAGCCCTCATTCTACCACTGGCTGCCCGGGTGAGCAGTGATCAGCTCTTGGCTCGCACTTCCTCAGGAGTATAATTAAATGGGCAAAACCAGTGATTTCTAAAGTGGTTTCCGACTCTAAAAGTCTATGATACTTTGTATTTATTTTCTTCTTACATGTGTTCAATACTATTTTGATTGGGGGTGGGGAGACGAATAAAACAGCACTGCCTCTCAAATATCTTGGAATCTTTTATTTTTTTAAAGACTGATTGATTGATTTCAGAGAGAGAGAGAGACTGAGCAGGAGGGGCAGAGGCAGAGGGAGAGAGAGAATCGCAAGCAGACTCTGTGCTGAGCGCAGAGCCCAACTCAAGGCTCGATCTCACAACGCTGAGATCAGGACATGAGCCAAAACCAAGAGTCGGTCACTTAACCGGCTGCACCACCCAGGTGCCCCTATCTTGGAATCTTTTAAAAGACAAATTCAGCAACACAGAAAATAATATGAGAGAACATAGCTATTCTTTTAAATGGAAACTATTGAGTGTGGCAAGAATTCAGAGAAAGGAGATAACAATGGTTGGAGTCATTTTCACGGCCTTCAGAAACCATGTTCCAGGGGGCAATAAGGAGATTGGAAGGAACTGTGCGAGTTTGAGGTCCTAGAATTGCAAGGGTTCTCAGAGTGCACTGGTCAAACTACGCGAGAGGAAATGGAGTCTCAGAGCCATAGGCTGATTCACTCAAAGCTCATAGCTTCTAGCAACAGAGCTAAAATCAAGATCTCTGTTCTTCTGCTTCTCTTTTTTTTTTCTGAAATTTATTCCAAATTAAAAAGCTATATCATTTATGAAATCCTTGATCCAATTTTCCAGGAACATCTATGTTCTCATAATTAGTACCTAGGAAGAAGCACAGGAAGAGGTGAAATATCTCTTTGAAAGAAAATATATTTAAAAAATTAATGCTGCGTGCTATTCCAATAAAAAGCCCGAAGACTTAGTCATTCCTAATTCAATACCCTAGTCACTGATTTTCTCTATGGAACTGAGCAGAAAATAATCTTCATGTTCTGCTTTCTGCATATTTCCCAGGGATGCCAAGATGAAGAAATAGAAAATCAAATCAAGCAAGAAAGTATTCATATATCATGAGAAGTAAATTAAATCCATGGTTCCCCACCTGGCTACCTCTCAGAATCACTTGTTGAACCGAGCCACCAACACCTAAGACCTACAAAACGAGGATCCCACTGTCCTGGGCCTGGGAATCTGTCACTTTACAGCTTGAAAAACGATTTTGATGCATGCTCCAGATTAAGAATCATTGGATTGGACTTTTTAAAAAATTCCTTCAAGTCCAAGATTCCTTGATTCTTTGTGCCTAAAAGTAGACTTGAGTGAGATTTCACTGTGGTGTCAAGTCCGAGCAGAAGCAAGTAGTGGTTGAGAACCTCACCTGGGACAGGATCCCAGCTGGCTACTGGGTACCATTATGAAGAATTCGGGGTGCTGGAGATTTAGAGCGAAAAGACCCTGTGAACAGAACACTGTCCATAAAGTACTTGTGCCTACTGAGTGACTTCCCAAAAAACATCCCTCCTTCAGAACCTTTGTTGGGGGCGGGGGAGATCATTTGAATGGGTGAAGGTGTTATGTCATCTGAAAGGGTTAGTACATATCTTAAGTACCATAGGCTCTGAGATTACAGCCTCTGATTTATCCATTACTGTCCAGCCTGTGGAAGAAGGAAGCAGGGCAGGGAGTGAGGGTGTTCCCTGGGAGATGGAGAGAAACAGAAAAAAGAGGCATAACATAGAGGAAAGATACGGGTCTCGGAATCAGATAGCCTGAGCTGGAATCTCAAATCTACGTTCTGCTTTTTCCTAGATAGGTAACTAAGCAAATCACGTTAACCTTATGACTCTCAGCTTTCTCACCTACAGAGTGTTGAAAATAGTCCTGGTCCCTTATTGTGATACTTCCGCAATAATTAGACATAAGGCATCTGCAGTATTTGCCCAAGTAGGTATTCAGTAAGCAGCAGCAATCATGAAGAGTGCAGCACTATCCAGTGAGGTAACATTGTGGAAAGCCAACGAGCAGCATGCACAATAGGTATGTGTAGTACCAGCTAGAAGCAGAAAATTCCCGATAAGCAGGGAAGCTCTTCGTCATTCGACTTCACAGTTTAATGCAAGCCTAAATAAAATACTATTCTTAACACTGTTCAGCAGAGAATACCTGCCTCCTTCTGCCTCCCCTTCTCCCCCTTCTCCCTCTGTCTGACTTCTCTTTCTCCCTCTGCACATACACACAAACACTCTCCAATAAAGAAGCAAAAAATGGCACCTTTATAGCCCGATGACAAAACTAGTGTAGCTGGCAAAAAAGCAAGGCCTTCTGCCACCAGCATCAGCACACAGGATGTGCTCTGAGGAGGCATGACAGCAGGGTCCCCAAACAAGCCAAAGTGGGGGTGACCACAAGCAGATCAAAGCAAAGGAACGGTAGCATAAAAAAGAGAGCACAGATTTGAGCAGAAAGAGGTCTGGGAAATGTCCATAATGCTTCTGCAGCCAATCTGGCATGCAAAAGTCAGGAAGAGGGGGTTTTTTTAATCCAAAGTAATCAACATCCTTTGTGGGTAAAAAGGCAGGACTCCAAGCAGCCACAAGCCCTCTACACAACTGTGTGTGTGTAAGTCAGACACAAGGTGGACAGCATGGAAGGGACAGCTGCCCACCTAGCCTCTTCCATATTAGCCTCTAATATGAGGGAGACTGCTTTGCAGGACTAAAGTCCATCTAGCACTCTTGTCGGGGACCAAAATCTGTAAGTAAAATGATCCCCAGCGGCACTTGGACCAGCTGTCACCCTAGGGAAAACTCCACAGTGGATGAAGTTTGTTTTGAAAGCTATCCACTGCCATTTTGCATCTACATAACTTTTCCGATTTCCTCTCTCTTCTTCTCTCCACCCCGAGGGTAAGCTTTTATTTGAACGTTCGTTATGTGTAAGATGCTCAGGTAAGGGGATTAGGGCTACAAAGATAAATAAACCTTGAACATTGTGTTCAATATATCCGTAGTACCCAAATACATAATGACAGGACAGGGTAAGAAGTACCAGGAGAGTGAGAACCAAGTGGGAAAGAGGGAGCTTCATCTGTCAAGGGAATCAATCAGGTGTCATGGAGGCAGAGACGTCTGAGACAGACATTAAAGGATCAGTAAGTATTTATGGCTGACGGTACAAAAAACCAATCCAGGCAGAAGTCCCATCATGGGGGATGTGCTTAGGGCACTGACCATGTTCTATGTGAGATTTAGTACAGGAGAATGACAGGCTGTGAGGCAAGAAAATCAGATTGGCAGAAGATTTCCAAAGCCCTAACTGTCCTTAAGCACCATTGGCATTGTGTGTCCTCTCAGTCATTCCTGTGTGCTGAGTGCCCAGCGTAGGTCAGATATGGCACATGACCTGTGACCGTGGTTGTGCACTGCTCTTTTGGTTGCCTCACCCAAGTCTCCTGTACAACTTAACACTTCCAGCTCCAGCTCCAGGAAGATTCCCCTTACTAGACTCTGAATTCTCAGGGAATTATTCCCTACCGCATTAGAAAAGTTAAATGTCTACTCTCTTCCTGGTGGGTTTTTGCATTTTACGGGGCAGCTTGTATTAACAGAAATAGAAAACCTGGGGTAGGAGAAACGTTTGAGCAGAAGGATCTTTCTGCCATTTTTCCCGTACTCTGTAGTATCACCTCTCATTTCATCCACTTGTCCTATTTCCAAACTAGAAGAGCACTTGTCCTATTTCCAAATTAGAATGGGCCCCACTGCTTATTGGCATTGCACCTCTGATCGTTGATTTGTCTCCATTTGAAGCCACATCAGGTCTTACAGGAGTTTTAAGAGATTTCAACGTTGCCCCTGCTACACATTCGCACAGCAGATGAGGTTCCTCTGTGGATCACATTCCCAAGAGCTGCTTATACTGTGGCCTGAAACACAAACAAATCAACCCGAGATTTTGTGCAGTAACTAGGATGCTAATGATCTAACTCCATCCATGACTCTCTCAAATAGGAGAGTATATTTTGATGAAAGCAAGCCTATGGTTATTACAGGGATAATCTTGAATGCACTCTGATTCATAAAAGAAAATTGTTAGCAAATGTTACTTCACAACTAGTAAATCACATGGGATGTACTCCTAAGTGATTCTACATTCTAGTGTGACACACTACCAAGTTGGAGAATCACTGGCTAAGTGTTGAACTGAGAAATATAAACAGACATTTCTCAGTAGTACACTTTATGTCAATAATTCATATGCAGCTTTCCAAAGTGTCCGGTTCACATTTAGGGAATACATTACAAATGGTTTGATCTAACTCATTATTTCACTACAGATGTATCATAGAGTCCTCCTAAAGTAACTCAGTGACCTTTTATTCTTTTATGAAATGCTTTTCAACTGAAAATATACTGTGTTGGAGGTTGCAACATCAGCAGGTGTTTGCTTCATTATAGTAAGAAAAAACACATTTCATTGTATTTGGCATATAAGCTGAGATTTTTTGGAGTGCTGCAGTTAAAATAATTGTTTTTTTAAAAAAATAATATATGTATGTGTACTATCTGCAAAGGGAATCTCAGACAAGATCTCATGTCCTACATCAGTCAGCTTGCTGTGAAGCCAATGATCCAAAATCCCAGTGGCTTGCAACAGCAAACATTTATTCTCACTCACATGTCTGCATTTTTGGAGTAGACAGGGCTGCTTAACTCTGTTCTACATGTCCTTTCATTCAAGGGCCTCAGGTAAAGGCTAAGCCCCTCCGTGGGGGGTGCTCATTTTCATGGCAGGGACTAAGAATAAGAGGCAATCATATTTGAAGCTCCTGTTCAAATAGAGCATGTGTCTCATTGGCTCATATCCCATTGGTCAAAAACAGTCACACAGACCACCCCAACACCGGGGCGGCAGGGGTAGGAATATACACCCTGCCCCTAACAGGAGAGGGAAATCAATATTGGAAAACAATAATACAATCTATCACAGACCACCTCCTGTGGGTATTCACTTTCCTTCCTTTCTCATTCAGAATCACTCACCCACTTCCAAGAAATGCACCCAAATGTCTCATCCCATCATGGTGTCAGGTGCCCGGCACCTGACATCATGTGTGCAACATAACATACGCATTCTCAGGACAGAAAGGAAGGACAAGAGGTATTAAATCACAGTTAAGGTCTTTGCTTGAAAGAAGCACAGTTGCTTCTCACATTCCATTGACCAAGTTTAGCATAATGGAGTGGGGAAGTATTTTCTTCCCATTCTGAGGATCTAAAGTAGAATCACTTAGGAGTACATCCCATGTGATTTACTAGTTGTGAAGTAACATTGAAGATCTCATGACAGTCTCTAAATTAGGTATAAAATAATTCAAACACACGATGTAAACTAGTGGAATAGGGATAGAATAACTACAATAAATGCCCCCATTCATAAGGAGGAAGGAAGAGAAGCACTTAGCAATCACTGGTACACAGCAATTTTGAAATTCTGCTGGACAAACATTAAGGGGCCTCCTATCCTAGGGTAGGGAAAGTTCCTGAGTAGGCCCCAGTTCTGCTGTCTGCACATAGCTCCCCAGTCCCTCATTCTCGGTGGCTCTCGACTCCACCCACCAGGATATCTTTTGCTTTTTTTCATCATTCTTGCTGGTTGCATCTTGGGAGGGCAATGGAGTTCGTGCCCTCCTAGGGGAATGAGCAGCTTTGTTAGCTGCTTGCCCAACTTGTCTCAAAACGTCATATCTCTTTTAATTGAGGATGACAGTGCTTTGAACAGTATAAACTCTTCCAAAGATTTTGTTAGGTCTTTATTTATTTCAGCCCATTCTTGTGTGTCAGCAGCCTGCATCACAATTCTTTGGTGGACGTATGTTTTTCTCTAGACTTTAGGACACTGTGGGGTTGTCAGATAATTCTGCTAGTGCAGAATTATGCCTTTAGGAATTGTGGCCACAATAATTTCTTTTCAGCCTACATCTTAATCAGTGGTTTGGGCTCGATGTATTTCTCAATTTTATCTTTTGTCAGGTGAAGATTAAAAACAGTACCATTTTTCAACCCTGAAATCCAAGAATTTAAGGCTCTCTGTTTTCTCTTTCATCTCATCCTGCAAACAGGCCAGTTATTTTCTGGATTCATTTCATTTTTAAAATACCGAATGCAGCTAATAAAAATAACGCATGCAAGTAATATTCCATTTAAGTACCTTTCCAGCCAAAGCCATTAGTTCATTGGGAAGACTATCTGCCTCCTAAGTTACCGCCACCTTTCCAAACCCCTAAAGCTTTATCCCAAAGGAATTGCCACCAATTTTTATTTTCATACAACAGCCCCCACTCCTCATATCAGATTTTGTATCAGTCCACTGGCTGCACCAAAAGCAACCTCAACACTCCGGTAACTAACAACAACACCTGTTCCTTGCCCATGATACATGTTAACAAGTGCCACTGGGCTATGAATACCTGGGCTCTGTTTCACAGATCTTCACCTTTCTTCACCGTCAGGGACCCTGGCTGAAGAGGCAACCATTGTGTGCAACATAACATATGCATTCTCAGGACAGAAAGGAAGGACAAGAGGTATTAAATCACAGTTAAGGTCTTTGCTTGAAAGAAGCACAAGTTGCTTCTCACATTCCATTGACCAAGTTTAGCATAATAGAGTGGGGAAGTATTTTCTTCCCATTCTGAGGAAAGTGGAGTAAATATTTTCAAATAATACAATCTATAGCGTACTCTACTGAGAAACCGAATTTATAAAACCTCAGAGTCGGGGATATGCTAGACCAGCTCCATAAAGTCAGTGCAATGCTGAGGATTTTTATAGGGTCCATTATTTATTTATCATTCTGAAAAATAAAAAGAAACTAACGAACTTTTTGGCTTTGTGCTATGAAATCTCACACAAAACTATGGTATCAGAGTGATCAATATGCAAAATTGCTTCTATAAAAGTAAAAACATGAGAGAAGCATAAAGTTATTCGGTTGTGTGCTTTGCCTATTTTATGAGAATAGAAACGTTGATAGTGAAATACATTTTATGGACAGTTGCACAGGCAATCTGGATTTGCTGAACCCTTCCAGCTTACATTTGATTCAGTCAAGGACTTTACATCACAATCAACAGAAGCGTTGTGGGGGGAAATCCGCCCAGCATTGTGGGGTGCTCTGATTATTCTTAAACAATTCACAAACGTTAGGAAGCGCGATGGTGCCCCTTTGAATGGCAGCCCTTGCGGGGCAAGGCTTTGAAAGATAACAAAGCAAAGAGCGCCTTCTAGTGGTAAATTGTCGGTTGTAACTTGTAAACAGAACAGTCTGAGAATTTCATTTTTCTCATTTTGCTTCTTGATCTGGACTCTGAAATTTAAAAAGCAGACTTTTAGAAATATCAACAACATTCTAAAATTCCTTTCCCCTGTGTCTGAAATCTGTTTATTTGATACTGAGAAGTATCAAGCAATTCAATACTCTTCATAAAATAAAAAATGTCACTTAGTCTGTTACTTTCTTAACCTTAAACCGTCACAAACATAGTCAACTTTATTTTTAAGACGAAATAAAATTCTTCACCCCGGAGATGGAGCTCGAATAATCTGCAATTTAGATTTTGTTTTTATTGATTACAGGCCAGTTTAATCACGAGGAAGAAATATCTAACAACTTTCTAACTCTCGATATTTCTAGAATGATTACACATTTTATTAACCAAGGTCACAGTCACCTCATTTTACGGTGTCAATGAAAACCTGATGCGATGTGTTAATTAAGAATCACCATGGCAATGAAAATGGGTATCTTAAACGTTGCTGGCGCGGCTGCTATTGATGTGTGAGCTCCAAGCGCCCCCTGTTGGACATAATGCAGCCGCTGAGAAAGTTGTGTGTGTTCGGTTCTAGGTCAGCGCTCTCCCCTGGAGTTCCTATTCAAGCTAAGTTCCATGAAAAAGACATTGGCGCTCAACCCATGCAGAGATAGAGGATCAGGCTTTATCTTAAAATCCTGGAAGAAGAAAATTCATGGAAGCTTTATTGTATCTGAATGAATAGTTTTCAAATACCATGCCTTTTTTTTATGACTCAAATCTCATTTTAAATATGATTGCCTCTTTGAGAAATTAGAAACTATTAGAATACAAGTTATGGACAATATTTTACACCCTGGATTTTCTTTTCAGCACTTAGAGATATATTTCTTTTTTTTTACCTAACAGACCTAGAATCCCCTTTGCAGAAATTTTTCACCCCCTTAGGTGATGAGGCCGATCTGCTCAGGTGCTCTCTAAGTTATCAAAAAGGCAATGTGTCCACTGTGTACTTGAAAACCGCTATCTTTGCAGTAACCAAATCAGAGACTAGGATTGAGCAGAATGGTATAGTCTTGGGGGGGGGGGGTGCGATTATTTGGCATCCAGGAGCTAGAAAGTGCCCTGGTATTGGCAGAAGTTATCATTAATTCTCTTGGTCAGACTTCCAGCTGTAAGACAGGGATCTTGCCCTTATGAAGCCTAGTCTACATTGCTTTTTTAAAACATTTTTTCCTGGGGTGCCTGAGTGGCTCAGTCAGTTAAGCATCCGACTCAGTTTCAGCTCAGGTCATGATCTCAGGGTCGTGAGATTTAGTCCCATATTGGCCTCGCAGTCAGCTCAGAGTCTGCTTAAGATTCTCTCCCTCTTCCTCTGCCCCATGTACCTCCCTCTCTCAAATACATAAATAAAATCTTAAAAAAAAAAAAAGATTTTCTACTTCTCCTGTGGTCTCTCTAAACCACTAAAGCCCTAAATTTAGACCTGGAGTTCTGGAAAAGCACTCTTTCAAAAAAAAAGTGAAGGAGAAATATAATCTGCATTCCTGAATTCAGGAGCAGAACTTCTTCTTTTTGTAAATGCCTTTCTCTCAAGATTGTGAGTTTTATCAAACCAAGAGGCGATAGCCTACCTCTTAGTAAGCCAAAAGAAATATATTTTCAGAAATAGAAACTAGAATGAGCTTCTTCCATCCATGTTTAGCCGTTTCATTTAGCTGCTAAACTATTAATAAAATAACCCCAAATATGATGACAATTGTGGATGTTGCGTATCTGCAATAAAAATGTTATGGACTGAAGCGCTTTTTCCTAAAAATGTATATGCTGAAGTCATAATACCCCAGTACCTTAGAATGTGACTGTATTTGGAGGCAAGTTCTTTAACTAAGTTGAGATGAGGCCATTAAGGTGGGCCCCAATCCAACATGACTGGTATATTAACAAGAAGAGGAGCTTAGTACATATACACACACAAAGAAGATGACCGTCTACAAGCCAAGGGGAGAGACCTCAGAAGAAATGGACCCTGCCAACACCTCGATCTCGGCCTTCTAGCCTCCAGGATTGTGAGCAAATAAACTTATTTTATTTAAGACATCCAGTCCGTGCTACTTTGTATGGCAGCCGTAACAAACTAATACAAAAAGTGAGGTTGGCATTATTTCCATGACTCCATAATATCAGAAAAGAGATGCCAGTGTTTCTCTTAGCTTTCCCCTCACTTTTTGCCTCATGGCTGGCAGCCAGCTAATTCAGCTCCAGATATCCTATCTATACCCAAGACAGGAAAAGAGGGGAGAGAATACTCTTCTTTTTATTAAAAATTAAAAGATGTGACTTCATTTTTTTATATAGACTCATGTTGCAAAATCAGAAAACTCGAAGAGGCTGAAACAAAATTTAGAAGCTCAAGAATTAGAAAAAAGAAAGAAAATCCGAGGGTAGCGCCAACTTTAGGTATGGCTGGACTCACAGACTGAATGATATTATCTGGAGTGAGATTCTATCTCTTGATTTCTCTTTCACCATATCTTCTATTCCTCAGGGCTATCCCTAGAAATTCTAGGATTTTTCCTGATGGCAGCAAGTCGGCTGCCTCACGTTCTTTCAAGATCTAGTCTAGCAAAAAAGAGTTCCTGTCTCCCAGAATCCCTGGGTAAGAACACATACATGCTTCTTCTTTGGCTCACCCTCCTGGTATAATTAGGTAAAGTACTTCTTCCCACCCCTGTCTTAGCCCGAGCACTAGGACGTATGTGTTCGCTTAGCAACGTTGATGACGGTCAACATTGTAAAGAGTAAAGGGCTATTCTTCATCAGACACTGTGTGCCAGGCATGACTCATTATCTCCTTAAATCATCACACAACTTAATGCAACAAGAATGACAATCCTACCTCAAGAAATGTTATTGAATATTGACATATTTTTATATAACCAATCTTAAATAAGTAAAGTAACCTGGCACACATAACTGAGATTAAAAAAAAAAAAAAAATAGAGCCAGAAATTTAATACACTTCTGTCTGGCTCTAGAATCTTCCTCCTCTTAGCCAGTTTGCTCCACTTGGTTCATATTGTTTCTCACAAAGCGTGAACAACTCTAGCTCATCTCCATTTCAAGAACCTCCCCTGCCATCACTCCTGCCCACATAGTTCTAGTAAGTCCTGGTTACTAGAACTATTCGTCTCAACTACTCCATTCATGAAAGGCTAATTCTTAACAAACAAATGCTTCCCTCTTCCCAACCATTTTAATTTTAGGAAAGAAAGACTTCCCCTATCCTGGTAAAAGGAATCATTTGAATTCATCTAGTCACTCAACCCCTACCCCTTTACAACTTTATCCATCTTTTTAAAATTTCTCTGATTTTTTTAAAGTATGAAGTTTTACTTTCCTTGAAGCATATTTATGAGTCAGTCCTTAAAATAGGCTGGTCATGCAAAACGCTTGAAAATAGACAGCAGTTATACCAACAGATAAGGATCAAATAAGGGCCCCATTTCACATTACCTTCTTTTGACCAAAGATCTATTTTCAGGGCAGAGGTCAGATGAAGTCAATAGTAGCTCTCTGCTTAAATCAGAAGCATGCTAGCGTTATCAGCAGCAAGCAGGGTGTGGAACGGAGTGCAATGACAAAGGAAGTTGAAAGATATGGACCCTGTCTCTTTAGCGATCACCAATCAAGAGGATATATGATCATATTTGATGGGCATTTTTCTCAAGGCCACATCAGCTAGGAGGTACAATTTGGAAATAAGATGATGTTAAAATATAATTTAGACCCATCCAGAGATTTCAGGAGTACTGTTCTCCATCTGCACCCCAACTTCCCTCTTAAGAAGAGGTGCCCTTCCTCTGACAACTTTTTTTAAAAAGATGTATTTATTTATTTTATTTGAGAGAGAAAGGGAGAGAGAGCTGCATGCACAAGTGAGGGGAGGGGAAGAGAGGGAGAGGAAGAGAGAATCTTCAGGCAGACTGCCCACTGAGCCCAGAGCCTGATGCAGGACTTGATCTCATGACCCATGAGATTATGACCTGAGCTGAAACCAAGAGTCGGATGTGTAATCAACTGAGCCACCCAGGTGCCCCTCTTCCAACGTCTTTAATAATCTTGTCACTCCAATATTATATGCACCCAATTGTACCATATTTTTCATTTATAGAAGTGTATCCCCCACAAGATTGGTGCTGTATAAGAACAGTGTCTACATTTTATTCATTGTTCTATGTGCCGTGCCTAGCACAGTGCCTGGCAGATAGGGCTTAGTAAATATTTGTGATTTGAAGGGGAAGTGCTTCACAAAGACAGTGGTCCGTGGTGTCTTCTATGAGTTCCTGTCCTTCAGCCACTGAGAGGGCACCAAATAAACTCCAAGAGAATCTCCACTTCAGGTGACAATGCTGTTGTTCATGGATTCTCTAGGATGGTTTGTAAAAGTGTCCATTCCAGTCTCTGGCTGAAATTTGATACCAGGCTCTGAGACTCAATGGCTGAGATGACTGACCCAGAAGAAGCCTTCTCAGGATTAAATCTCATGTGTTGCTTTGGGGTTCGTGTTGATTATTTGTTAGTTACTCTCTTACCCTGGCACCCTGCCAAATAAGAGAGGCGGCTCTGCCCTCCTACCCTTGCCTTGTATTGTGGTTGGTACATAACACAAGAAGTCCTTTCCACAAACCCACTCCAGCCTACAAATCCTTCTTCCCCTCCATTCACCACCCCTCATCAGTTCCATCAGAATTTGACTTGAGGCTCATACTTCATGCTGAATGATTGACTACAAACAAAAAGGCATGGACAGAATGCTGATAGGGTACAAAGATTCTCAATTGTGGCAGGGTGTCCTGAAACCTGGATGGTAGGAGTTGTAAAAACATATTAGGATGCTGTAAAGTGTTCCTGAGATTCTAAGCTCCTTCAGGACAGACTATCTGTTCACTGCCCTTGTGCCTGGCACAGTGCTTGGCACATAGTAGACACTCAATAAATACCTCCTGCATAAATCAGTGAAGACTTGGACACTACCTGGTGCCAAAAGTTCATTATTCACCCAATACACTTGAGGAAGTGTGTGTGTGTGTGTGTGTGTGTGTGTTCATTCTTTAGAATTCTGAAGTCTGATCCTGAGATCCAGAAGACTACAGGATGATGGTACAGGACTCATCTCTGATCTTCAACTCTTTCTAGAAACACAACTATTAAAAAAGGGGGGGGCACCTGGGTGGCTCAGTCGGTTAAGCAGCTGCCTTTGGCTCAGGTCATGGTACCACAGTCCTGGGATCAAGCCCCGCATCGGGCTCCCTGCTCAGCAGAGAGCCTGCTTCTCCCTCCCCCTCTGCCTGCTGCTCTGCCTACTTGTGCTATCTCTCTGTCAAATAAATAAATTTTAAAAAATCTTTTTAAAAAATTTTTTTTTAAATTAAACAAAAAAAAAAAAGCAAGTGAGGCAAGTGCCTCAAGTTAGCATGTTATCAGAATAAGCAGAGACAGAGTAAAGTAGTTAAGAGCCTAGACTCTGAAACCAGACTGCCCGCACTGAAATTGTGGGTCAAACACTGAGCAGCTCCATGACTTTGGACAAAGTAATTAGCCTCTCTGTACCTCAGTTCCTCATAATAGGTATAGCATGAACTAGAGTGCCTGTGGGATCAGGTTGCATAAGGATGACGGGTGAGTTAATATATGTAAAGCACCTAGAAGGTTGCCTGCCTGGCAAATGGTAAGCATTCGACCAATGTTTGTAGTTGTTATTATAAAGAGTTGTGAAGCCTGATATGAGGAATTCTTAATCGCAGGAAACAAAATGAGGGTTGCTGGAGTGGGGGATGGGGTGGGAGGGATGGGGTGACTGGGTGATAGACACTGGGGAGGGTATGTGCTCTGGTAAGCGCTGTGAATTGTGCAAGACTGTTGAATCTCAGATCTGTACCTCTGAAACAAATAATGCAATATATGTTAAGAAAGAAAAAAAAAGAAGAAGAAGAAGAATGTAGCAGGAGGGGAAGAATGAAGCGGGGGAAATCGGAGGGGTAGATGAACCATGAGAGACGATGGACTCTGAAAAACAAACTGAGGGTTCTAGAGGGGAGGGGGGCGGGAGAATGGGTTAGCCTGGTGGTGGGTATTGAGGAGGGCACATTCTGCATGGAGCACTGGGTGTTATGCACAAACAATGAATCATGGAACACTACATCTAAAACTAAGGATGTAATGTATGGGGATTAACATAAGAATAAACAGAAAAAAAAAGAGTTGTGAAGCTCAATTTGGACCCCACAACTGATGAATCAGATTTCAATATGAGATGTTCTGCACATTACATTATTGTGGTCCTGTTTGGACCAGAGGGGGAGCTTATTCTTTTGAGAGTAAAAGATGGAATTTTCTCACTAGTAGGAGTAAAATTTTCCAACGTCTATCATTGTAGAAAAATCGGTTATAGAACTAGAGAAGAGAACACAAAGGGCAGGTCTTGATCTAGTCAGATGAAAGAATCCTCAACTACAGTTGGGGACTGACCTGTATGAAATATGTACCTTTGAAAAATATCTCACTACAAAGTTACTCTCTAACAGAAGAAAAAATGCCGATAGTTAAAACTGCAAATGATAGCTCACATTTACCTTTCTAAATGCTATACGTGTATTTACTCATGTAATTTTCAATTCAACCTTATAATGCCAGAACTATTAAGTGGGGAGCCTGGCCTGTGACTGAAGAGCAAGCAAGCACCCGTGTATAGGATCTGCATTTGTCAGGGTAGACTAGGTTTTCCTGTGGTGACAAAAAACCTTATAGACTTTACACAAAAATAGCTTATTTCTCACTCACATTACCTGCCCTTTACAGATCAGCAAGCAACCTGCTTCTACCCTGTCACTCAAGATTAGCCTACTTGCTCCTGCCAGCAACATGATACTTCTTTTATGGAATCACATAGGATTGAGCCACCAGAATGGTACTGACATGTTCATTTGGGGTGATTATCACTCACTCTGGACACAAAAGAAGTCCTGTGCTCTGAACTACCATCTGTCCCCCACCATCCCTTGGGCTTAAACCATGTTTGGGCCCCTATGTCAGCTCTCACCTGTCTGTGTGTAATTTGCAGCCCTACCCCCAATCTACAGCACCCAAGGGTGGCAGCAGGAATCCTTTATTCTGTGGAATCCCCAATGCTGACACGCAGAGCAGATGACACCCCTCTTGAAGACTCAGCATTACATGACAGAGAGGCTTGGGAAGATGTGGGGATTGCCTTTCTCCTTCAAGGGCAAGCGTTTAAATCATCACTCTCCAACACCAATGGGCTCTTCTAGTTGATTTCTTCTCTTGCCTCCAATTGATGTGGTGCTAGCCGATTCTTTCGGCTCTAAAACATGCCAGATGAGGGACCAGACATTCCTTGTGTGAATGAGACTGCTCTTCTCACTCTGCCCATGGGCCCCTCGCCTATCCTGCCTGCTGTGGTCAGTGCGTGAAATTCAGGGATGTGGTCAACATTGAAAGAGATCACATTTTAGGAATGCGGAGATTACAGCCTAAGGAGTTTAAGAGAAGACATGGCTGGAAGATATGTTGTAATCCCTTTACACTATAACATTCTAAACAGTACACTTGACATGACCAAAAATGAATGATTATTCATATTTTCCTTCATGCACAGGGAAGATTGCACGTGTGCTCATCATCATTAAAAAAAGAAAGAAAGAAAAAGAAAACTGGAATCATTGGCATCATCAGAAGCCATTCCTTCAGGATTGGCAGGATGGGTAATGCAATGTCAGGAGTGAGGATAGAAACACCTGGACCCGGAGAACCTCAGAGGCAAGAAAGTCTATATTGTTTCAATACAAACAGCTTCCAAAGAGTCATGGCATTGTAAGTAATAACAGTGTTGCCACCCCTTTCCCCCAGTGGGATATAGGAAATTAGCCAGAAATGGTGCATTTGACAATAATGAAAGAAGATAATTCCTGGACAGAAAAATAAAAGAGATGGTGCCTGGACACTACAAAAAAATCTTCACTTGCACTGATTGGACAATAATCAAATACCTATGTACTTCTTCTATAACCATTATTCTAAATCTTCATTGATAAATACCTTACATGACCCCATGAATTTTATAAAATATTTTTAGATGAAGTTGTTTATATAGGCAAGGGCTTACAAAATAAATTTTGCCTGGGACTTCCCATACCCTGCCTTCATTCACAGGGCATTGACCAGAACTAGTCTCATGGTTTTATCCGACTGCAAGGGGGTTAAAACTGTATGCATTCTGAGTGCCCAAAAGGAGAGAAACCAAATATGATAGACACCGGTAAGGTTTAACACAGTAACCAACAAGGATGAAATGGAGTCTGGGAGTTGTACGAGTGGCCACATTTTAACAATTATAAGTTGCTCTCTGGGTGGCCAATTCCCTTGTTTATCCCACAACGGTTTCTAAGGCCTTCTCGGATATTAGAGCTTGCCTTAGCTGTGTGGTCCCACAATCTATCATAGTGCTAACAGCATAAATAGTATATAAGTCAGAGTCCCCAGGATGCAGGAAGCAATCAGCAGAAACATCAGCTGTAGCCTTGGACACAGTGGAGATGAGGATGCCTAAGCCAGGCAATCAAGGAGACGAAGAAATGATAGAACTGATAGAAAAGAAACTGACAGAGAAATGTCTTTTTTTTTTTTAACTGACAGAGAAATTTCTAGAGAATCTCCTATAGACACTAGAGAGAAGAGGAGTCTAGGGTCCTGAATGGGGATTGGGACTGGGAGCCATTATCAGTTGGAGTAACCTACATCAAAGCACCTGAAATCTGTCTTTGGGCATCTGTCTCCTCTCCAGAGGTCTGCTCTATGGTTCAAATCCTCAGAGCTGGATCCGACATCTAGACTCCCCTTCACCTTTCTAAAGTCAAGTCCACTGAAGTTATAGTAAGCACCATTAATATGAAGTTGTGTCATCTTTGTCTGTGAAATTTACGTTTTTGGAAGTCTTTTTAAAATAAAAGATGGTCGTGATCTGATGAGCACTGGGTGTTATACGCAACTAATGAATCATTGAACACGACATCAAAAATTAATTATGTACTAAATGTTGGCTAATTGAACTTAATAAAAAATAAAAATAAAATAAATAAAATAAAATAAAAGATGGTCTTCAAACTGGTCATTAGAAATTGTGACAGCTGGTGAATAAGGTATTTTGGAGTGGGTGGACTTCTTGGTATTCCTCAAACCCCAACACTTGGACTTGCCCATCAGGATTGTACTGCTATGTGCAGTCATCCCAAGATGATTGGCACCTTAGGTATTGATCTGCTCCATAACACCTAGGTCTGCTCAGCTTCCCTCACCACCTTGTGTTTGGTTCTTATACACACTCGCTGATGCTTTAGAAACATATGGGAACATGCCTCGACAGCATTGATGTCTTGGAGAAATTCAGGCAGCCCCAATAATTCAATGGTAAGTAACCCCTTGGGTGGAAGTGGGGTAGGGTTGAGGGCTCAGTGGGCAGAAGGCACAACGTGGAAGACCAAAGGGACTTATGTGCTGATGTCATGAGGCAAGATTGCTAGGATAATTTTGTATCCCAAGAACTAGGATTTAAAAAAACAAACAAACAAACAAACAAACAAAAAGAAGTTTGCATATTCAGGAGGAAGTGATTCCAGTGTGTAATCTTATTGATTACACATGGCTAGAGTACAAGAATTAAGTGAGGGAGAGCACATGAAATAAATAGTTTGCCATGCTTGCAGCTTTAAAAATTGCTATTTAGTTCCTAGTTCAAGTCCTATAACCAACTAGAATGCAAGTATCCCTGCGACACATAAAATTGATGAAGGAAAAAAAAAATGTGCTTCACGGAAACAAAATCAACACGTGACATAAATTTTCAACACTAACAGGCCAGGCATAGTGTCCAACAAGAGGAAATGGTCTGAAGACCAGCACAGAGCCTGGAGGATGAGAGAAGAGGGAATTTCAGGTCACCGGGGGCAGCAACACAAGTGTTTATTCATTTAATCAACAAATATTTATTATATATCTATTATGCAGGCAGTATGCTAAATGGGAAGTACATAGAAAAAAATAATATCTAATCTCTCTTCCCAGGAGCTTACTGTCTGGAGTGGGTAAGGGACAGCCAGGTAAAGTCTAACTATAATACCATGTAATGAGTACTCTAACAGGGCACTTGTATAGTGTTAGAGGTTTATAAAATGATCCCCAGAGGAAGTAATAACCAACCTGAAACAGGAAAGAAGCGTGGGGATATTATCCAGTTAAATACGGAGAAAATTGATCCAAACAAATGAAACAGCATGTGTAGAGGCCCGGAGATAACCAAGTACCTAGTATGTTTGCAAAATGAATCTGTGTGGATAGAAGATTACTGGGGGGGCGGGGGGGGGGGGGGGGGGGTGAGGGATGCATAAGATAAATGGAGGAGTAAGCAGAGGTCAGATTATAAAGGGTATCAAAAGCATACGTTGGACTTTATCGTGATAGTAATGAGGAGCCATAGACAAGTATTTTTTTTTCTAAAGATTTTATTTATTTATTTGAGAGAGAGAGAATGAGAGACAGAGAGCACGAGAGGGAAGAGGGCAGAGGGAGAAGCAGACCCCCTGCTGAGCAGGGAGCCCGATGTGGGACTCGATCCCGGGACTCCAGGATCATGACCTGAGCCGAAGGCAGTCGCTTAACCAACTGAGCCACCCAGGCACCCCATAGACAAGTATTGAGCAGCCTTAGGTAAACATTTCTTCTGCTCGTTTCCAGAAATGTACTGGCATTTAGTACAGTTCAGGGAAAGAAGTATCCACTTTAGCAGCAAAGAGGAAACTCCCCCACTCCCCCTGCCACTCAACATCTCCACATTGCTACCAG
Organism: Neomonachus schauinslandi; assembly: GCF_002201575.2. NCBI lineage: Eukaryota > Metazoa > Chordata > Mammalia > Carnivora > Phocidae > Neomonachus > Neomonachus schauinslandi. Next base: position 74,883,191 of record NC_058413.1, on the reverse strand, counting down.
CTCTCATCTCATTTGATAAAATTGTGTCTGCAAAAAGTAAATGACTTCATAAATTTATGTCCTTATCTACCCAGCAGCTCTCACCGAGTCTTTAGACACTGTCTTATGGGCAATATTGTTGCAGTACCTTCATCAGAATACCATGGAGAAAATTATATTCCAACAGTAGAATGTCAAAGCTAATTTACAGGAGAATAGTATTAACTGTCAATCCTCCCAATAAAAAACTCTAGAAAAATCTGTGGACCAGTAGGGCAGAACACTACCTTGATAGAATCTTAATAATGTCTCAAAATGAGAAATTAGGACAGAGTATTTATAGAGGTTTAGGGTGGTGGCTGGGTAGTTTTAAGGTGAGTCTTGTAACTTGGAAACTGGTTGAGATTGAGCAGAATTTTTTTTGTTGTTATTATTAAAATCATTTTGGATTGGTAGGGACAGAGAGGCAGAGGTCTTGAAGCAAATCTTAATGAGCAAGCTGTTTCATTGATTCTCTTTTCTTTTCCTGTGACAGATTTTCTTTTCTTCCATGAGCAGACATTTCTTGAAGCAAACAGCTAAGTTATTTTTGCTGGTCCCAGCACTGATTAACATAATGATAAGAAACAACGTCTACTCCAGTGTTGTTCAACATGGACAAGGAAGAGTGCTGGTTTCTGTTCTCAGCAAGCCACATAATTTCTTTGAACATGTTCCTACTTAACTGATAAAATCCAGGCTAATAAATGGATAGAGTTATACAAGTTAGCACATCTATCCTGTCATTATTAGCTACCATGAATAACTGAAAATTAAATGTCGATAAAATTTAAGAAGGGTAAATAAGGGGATAGCACAAAACCACTATCTTTTTGTTCATTTGTTTGTTTCAGAGGTCGAATTTAGTGATTCATCAGTTGCATATAACACCCAGTGCTCATTACATCACGTGCCCTCCTTAATGCCCATCATCCAATTACCCCATCCCCCCACCCACCTTCCCTCCAGCAACCCTCAGTTTGTTTTGTAGAGTTCAGAATCTCTTATGGTTTGCCTCCCTCTCAGTTTTCATCTTATTTTATTTTTCCTTTCCTTCCCCTATGTTTGTTTTGTTTCTTAAATTCCACATATGAGTGAAATCATATGGTATTTGTCTTTCTCTGAATGACTCATTGCATTTACCGTAATACACTCTAGCTCCATCCATGTCATTGCAAATGGCAAGATTTCATTCCTTTTGATGACTGAGTAATATTCCATATTGTGTGTGTGTGTGTGTGTGTGTGCGCGCGCACGCACGCGCGTGTGTGTATCACATCTTCTTTATTCATCTGTCAATGGACGTCTGGGCTATTGTGGACATTGCTGCTATAAACACTGAGGTGCATGTGCACCTTCAGATCACCATGTTTTTATCCTTTGGACAAACACCAAGTAGTGCAATTCTGGGTCGTAGGGCAGCTCTATCAAAACCACTATCTTTTTAGTAGAGTCCAATATACAAATACCAGGCTGGACACAGCTTATGATGAGGATTAAATGAGAAAAAATAGGTAGATCTTATCATTATTCTTCGGGAGAATAAGTAACATTTTTAAAATACAAAAATAATCACAACACTCCACTTTCTAAAACACATTGTCTCTTCACCCAAACATCCTAAGATGTGAGATTCTTCATGGTCTGGCATTAGCCTCATCACCTGTAATACTCGACTCTCATAAATATAAAGTTTCCCCAAATACACCCTGATTTTTCTGACCTTTGATCCATGCTGCTTTTTCTGCCTGTAGGGTCTTACTCTTCTTCCAGCCTTTCCCCACTCATCTGGAAAATTTTCATTTATCTTTCAACAGTCACCTTAGGTATAATGTATTTAAGAAAACTTCTGTCACACTCTTGATTATGTTGAGTTAAATGCCTCTCCTCTTCCTTTCTGTAGTACCTCATGAATCTCTCTCTCTCCCTTAGATTTCACACTGTGTTATAATTGCTATCAAACTTGTCTCTCTCCCCTCATTAATCCATGGGCTCCCAACCAAGGACTTCGCTTTGTTCACGAGTGCTTTGCAATATGACTGTACTTACTCTCACTAAACTATCTCTATTGAATATAGTTGGAGAGTTTAAACCTCCTACATCAAAGGATATTGACTAGAATGGTTTTAAGTGTAGTAAATATGTTCTACATGTGTGTTTATGCTTTGAAAACTTTTCAGGATTATTTCTGGACAAGGTTTTGTGGAACTTTCTAAATTGTCATAAACCAAACAGAAAAGTATTAACTCTCGAGGAAACTAAGTTTACTCCTTATGCATATCATGACTTAGTTTGTAGAGCTCTTTGTCAACCCAAAGAAGTCAATGCTAATTAGGGCAAATTCAGATATTCTGGCCACCCAAGCAAGGGAAATAACAATATCCAATTAGGAAGATAAATCTCTTGAGCTGCAGGAAATATTATCAATGCTAAACAATCAATACACTGATGGTAAAGATAAAGATCACACACTGAGAACCACAACCTAGACCTAGACCTTGGGTAAAGGACAATCGCTTGATAGGACTGCCCAGAGAGTAATCATAAAAGAGCTTTATAAATTTCTCAGTGATATCTTAGAGAATTTAGTCCATTAGATATAGCTAAACAATCACTGTCAGTTCTATCAACTATATGTGAAGTAAGAATATCAGTATCTTTAAATGATAACGTGCACCTATAATTATAAAACAATCCACATTTTAATGTGGTGGTACCACGTTTTGCCTTTAAAAGCTCTGTAAGTTCTAGTGGGGACACACACTTAGTAGACAAAGATGATTCATCAGCCCTCACCCTCCCTGGCCCCACTCAGCTCTGGACACCAGTGTCCTACATCTGTAGGCTCAGTTTTGTCTGTTTCATCAACAAGACATGAACCAAGAAAGAAGTATTTCAAACACTTCTGCCCTCCCCTAACATCTGTAATCTGGAGCAAGTCTGAATATGGAGAGTTGGGCTCTCTTCTCATTGCTGGGTCTTCCACCTCAGATCCCAAGCAGCAGTCCAGTTTTCTGCAGGAGCAAGAGCTCTTTCTGGAATTCCTGCCCACTTGCAAGAGTCCATATGATACACAGGCCTTGAGAATACCCTGTCTCCAGGATTTGGAACTGCCCAGTGTGATCCCAGATGCTGACTACAAGCTGGACATTTACCTAAATTTCAATCTGTGAATATTGTTTTCATTGGCCTGGTCTGCTATTACAGAATGCCACAGAGTGGGTGCCTTAAACAACAGAAATTTATTTCTTACAGTTCTGGAGGCTGGAAGTTCAAAATCAATGTATCACCCTATTTGGTTTCAGGTGGGGACCTTCCTCCTAACTCGCCGCAGCTACCTTTTCACTGGGTCCTCACATGACAGAGAGTAAGTGAGAACAGACTCTGGTGTTTCCTCTCACTAGGACACTAATCCCATCGGGTCAGAGCCCCATCCTTACGACTTCATTTAACCTTATTTCCCCCCTTTTAGGCCCTGTCTCCAAATACAGTCACACTGAGGATTAATAATTCAATATATGAATTTCAGGGGACATAATTCAGCCCATAGTGGAAATAAAGACTAATATAAATCTAAATCAAGCCTAAGTTTTCCATGTATATTCAACAAAAATAACAAATCAACGATGTCTAATATTTATTAAACACATACTTCCACCAAATTATTTCTTATTTTTAGGATAATATTCCTAAGTCAAGTATTACTTCTCCCTGCTTTGCAGCAGAGGAAATTGAAGGTTCGAGGTCGAAACACCCTAACCAAGGCCCCACAGCCACAAAATGACAGCGTTGGAATCAGATCCACGTCTGTAGATCAAAGCCCAAGCGAGATCTGTCCGCTATGCCCTCTTCGGTGAAAACTATAATTCAGACTGACCCTCAGTCCCAGCCTCTTCCTTCTCCTCAGACATTGCTAAAGTTTGCCTCACACACACGCCTGAGTTTTGACAATTACAGAGCTGACAGTGAGTCACTCAAAATGCATTTATTCAGCACCTGTGATCAGACATGGGTTGGGGGAGGGCCCCAGATGACGGTGTATATATCTACATATGCCTGAAAAGATGAACGTAAGACCGGTGGGTTCAGATGGTGCTCTGCTGACACATCTTGCAGCATCCTGTCTGTGTCTCATGCTGTCCTTATTTACGATTCCACATTGCTCTTCGTGTTATAGCAGCTTTCAAACTGCCATCACAGCCATCTTTCTGTCACTTTGTCTTCCCCAGCACAACATCCATTCATTCTTGAATTCAGCAAACACTACTGAGCCCCTACTATGCCTTGGGTGCTGCTATTCCACGCGCTTGGGATACCACCGAGAACAGGCAAGCATCCACCTGCCCTCGTTGGAGCTTTGACCCTAGCACCAGGAAACAGAAACGAATGGCCATCCTAAATATATGATGTGTAGCAAAATACATAATGTGTAGAAATTACGGAAAAAGGAAAAGCAGCACCAGGTAAGGGAGACGAGGCGTAAGAGAGGAGAATCTCTTTGAGGAGGAGATATCTGAATGAAGATATAAGGAGATGACACACATCTGCAGGAAGAGCATTCCAGGCAGGAAAAAACAAGTGCAAAGAGCATGAGGTGAAAGCAGACCTGGCCTGTTCGAGGAACAGCCCAAGGAAGACAGCACGGCAGGAGCCGAGTGAGAGTTAAGGGGGCACCGGATAACGAAGGGCCTGTGGGCCGTTGTAAGGGTTTTTGTTTTTACACTGAGCAAAACGGAAAATCATCACAGGATTCTGAGCATAATGACCAGACTCACATTTTGAAAGTATCATCATAGCTTCCAAATAAAGGACGGACTGTAGAGAAGCAAGGGTAAAAGCAGGGAGGTCAGTCAGGGGGCTATTGTAATCGTCCAGGTAAGACATGTCTGAAGGCTTGGACCAAAAAGGATGGGGGTGGGGATGGGGAAAAGCAGTTAGATTCTGGATATAGTTTGAAACTAAAAGAAGCCTCACCTACTGACCCAGCTCTGCCACTTCTTGAGCCAAAGGACAAGAAGTGTATCAACTGGCTTATCACTCGATGCAGGAGGTAGAGGTGCTTGAAATAATACCTAACATATTAAGCACTTATTACCTGCCAGTCCCACTAACAGTACATCTTAAAGCGCAGAAACATTACATGACTTGCGTTAGTAAGCAGAAGAGCTGGTATTAGAACCCAAAACATCTGGGACTAGAACCCTCCCACATAACCACTCCTCATTGCTGGTTAAGGCACACTTCGTAGACTTGAGATCTGGTGACTCGGGGAAAAAATAGCGGGGACCGATGCACCCAGGGGGAATGAGGGGAACCCCTGAAGTATACAGCAGTCCCTAACTCAGCACGGATGCAGAAGACCCATAAAAAAAAGCAGTAACAACTAATAAACTTGATTCTGAAATGAATGAATCTCTGGGCCTGAGGTGATTCCACACGGGGATGACAGCTAACTAGAAATACGGCGATTTTACACACTTCTCTGTGTTCTTAGATAGGGCATGGCACGTGATGGAACACTTTCTTAATGATTGGAGACAACATGATGAACATTCATGAGAGCACTGGACTCCAAGAAGCAGAGCTGCTTCTGCCATTTGGCTTTGGGGGAGGTTTGGGTGTGATTCTTTTTCAAAAGAGTATATTGAAGCTTGAAATGAGGAAAAGAGATTAAGTAGCTGGCAGAACACAAGGAGTGTTTCTGCAGCTTAGCCTCAGGCGGGGTGAAGGGAACTGATTCGGAACACAACCGGGCCTTCGGGACTGCATCTCTGCCTTTGAACAGGAGGGCAGGGAGATGACAGAAAGGGGCCGACGGGGGTGCCACGACCTTGTGACTGGCATTTTCCTGGGAGGACAAAGCCAACTGTGAGGCTAGAAAAACGACGAGTGAGGACCCTCCCTTGCTCCAAGCTAGGGGTGTGCTTACAGGTCCCCAAGCTTCCCTTTCACAAGCACCCCAGGGGCACCATGTGTGCACCTTGCGCGCAGCGCTGACAGCTGCCAGGGGAAACAGCACAAGCAGATGATGCTATAGGGGGTGTCTCGCTGGAGAGAGGAAAGCAAGTGCCACACATTGATGGGAAAGACACTGGAGTGAAGTCCACACAGATAGTGGCATGACTTTGTTGAAATTTGAACTACAGGGGTTTAATTCCCTCTTAAAATAGTTATTAAGACTGCCAACTAACCTCTCATTTTGGATTGGGAATCATATTTTTTATTTTTTTTTTAAGATTTTATTTATTTATTTGACAGAGAGAGACAGTGAGAGAGGGAACACAAGCAGGGGGAGTGGGAGAGGGAGAAGCAGGCTTCCCCCAGAGCAGGGAGCCCGATGTGGGGCTCGATCCCAAGACCCTGGGATCATGACCTGAGCCGAAGGCAGATGCTTAACGACTGAGCCACCCAGGTGCCCCTGTAGTCATATTTCTTAAATGAATTTTTAAGAAATCGAATCATGGTACATTCCACTGCTGTAAATCCAGGCAGAATTCAAGACCCAGCCCCACCCTTGCCCCCAGTGCCTACAAACTTTCTCCCAGTTATTCAAACACTAATCTAGGTGCTGCTGTGAAGGATTATGTAGATAAAATAAAGGTCCCAAATCTTGACAGGGGAAATTGTCTTCATTGGGCCTGACCTAGCAGGTGAGCCCCTAAAAGAGGGTCCCTGGGTGGCTCAGTCAATTAAGGGTCTGCTTCCAGCTCAGGTCATGATCTCGAGGTCCTGGGATCGAGCCCCACATTGGGCTCCCTGCTCAGTGGGGAGCCTGCTTCTCTCTCCCTCTGCCTCTCCCCCACCCCCGCTTCTTCTCTCTCTCTCTCACTCTTTCTCTCTCACGTGCGCACTCACTCTTTCTCTCAAATAAATAAATAAAATATTTTTAAAAAAGAGAGAGAGAGAGTGCCTGGGTGGCTCAGTCGTTAAGCGTCTGCCTTCGGCTCAGGTCATGATCCCAGGGTCCTGGGATCGAGTCCCACATCGGCTCCCTGCTCAGCGGGAAACCTGCTTCTCCCTCTCCCACTCCCCCTGCTTGTGTTCCTATTCTCGCTGTCTCTCTCTGTCATATAAATAAATAAAATCTTTAAAAAAAAAAAAGAGAGAGAGAGAGAGAGAGAGATGGGTCTCCTCCTGGTGAAAGAGATTCAAAGTGTAGGGGGGGATGGAGGAATATCAGAATTTTCTATTTGAGGATTTCTTAAGGCAAGCTCCTTCTTGCTCCTAAAGTACGTTTTGCTACTAAGTGGAAATCGTAAGAGCTACATTTCACTATGAAGTTGAATCAAAACCAGCTAGCAAAGAAAACAATTCTAAAAATCATTTTAGTAAATATGTTACAATTTACTTAATATGAAACCATCTGTGAATAAATTCATTTACCTCTCAATAGTTTATCTATAACTGATCCCTCTTATTTAAACTATTGACCCGTTTTTTTCCTGTCTAATGAAGTTCATACTGTTTAAACTTTAAAAAATAAGTATTAAATCTGGGGTGTCTGGGCGGCTCAGTCAGTTAAGTGTCTGACTCTTGATTTCAGCTCAGGGTCAGGGGATTGAGTCCCGCCTCAGGCTCTGCACTCAGTGGGGAGTCTGCTTGAGATTCTCTCTCTCCCTCTCCCTCTGCCCCTCCTCCATAATGCATATGTGTGTGTGAGCTCTCTCTCTCTAAAATAAATAAAATCTTTTTAAAAATTTTAAAAATAAGTATTAAATCATATTGAGTAAGGAAAGGGTTAAGGTATAGGCAGGAAGAAGTAGGGGGCCCCTGGCTGGGCTCTGAGACTATTCCTGGCAGGCAGAAATGCTAAACTAGAGTGGAACAAGAGATAAGGAAATAGATTACCTGGCCTCCGATGGTCGAGAGTATTTTTCTTTAGCGGCAACAATATTTCATAGAAAATGGCCAAACCTCAAAGAATTAAGTAATTAAGGGTGTTATCAATAGTCCATGCTCAAACCAAGACAGCACAAGAAACTCAAGGCCATAAGCTTCTCAGTCAATTCTCAATAAAAGACCAGCCTATAAGCCCTCACTGGCAACCCTGTCGGGACCCCTCTCACTCCTGATAGCTTTCTCTGTATCCTTGCTTAAGAATATTGCTTTCCTCACTCTCCTCTGTCTGAAAGATTCCTTCTTCAACTCCGTGAGACAAGAACCTCGCTCTCCCGCTTCAATATTATCAACAATCTTTTTATTTCTACATACAATTCATTCATACATTTACCCAGAAATGAAATGTTTTTTAAAAGGCTCTTCAGAACTCAAAGGAAAAATGCTATATAATAATATAACATCATGGTTCATAAAGGTAAAAGAAGTATAATACCTAATTAGAGAATTTTAGTCAGAATCAAGGACTTTTTTTAAAACATAGACATTTCAAATATACAATTTTGGCTTTTAGAACAAACAGCAAGAACAATGTGGATATACTGAAACCATTTAATATACTCCAACTTTTAATTAGTTTTTTCTGATAGGGATTTTTAAATGGTACAAGGAAAAAGATCTTCTCCTTTAATTTTTAATAAAAATATAAATGCATTTGCTGAATGCAACCTACACCTCCACCCCCACCCCCACCCCACCCCCCTTCATTGTTTTGAAGGCAGGGACAAAAATAAAAGTATTCAACTGAGGCCTTCCAGCTATGGGGAGTGCCTGTTTCCTGTTGCTAAGAGATAGAAACTTCAAAGGTGGAGTCCAGATCCTAGGATCATGACTCAGCAAGATTTCTGGCATTTGTTACAAACTAATGAGGCTCCTCAGAATCTTATCCACTAGCAAACTGGTTGGAGGTTAAAGGACTTTAATTGTCAGGGAAAATCCAAACCCGGCCAAGAAGGTCCTGTAATTGTTCGACTTCTAAAGCAATTCCCAGTCTCCTTGAAACTTGACAACAAAGTGTTCAGCCTAAGCAATGATGCCCTGGTGTAATTAGGCAGGACACTTGCCTGCAAATAGCAAAATATTGCTTAAGCAATGAAAAGGGTTTTGTTTGGTTTGGTTTGGTTTTTAGATCACTCAACTGAAAAATCTAGAGGTAATACTGGCTTGAGGCACAGCTAGATGAAGTGCACAAATACTGTCCCTCAGACTTTCTCCATGTAGCAGGCATGGGGGTCCCCAAAACCCCAGGCCTCACAACCTACTAGCCTAACAGAGTGAGCTGTTGAAGATCCTCTCTAAAATCTCTGAAAAGAGGAGTCTGACAGCCCTGGTTTTTAGGGTCACATGTCCAACTCTGTAGCAGGGAGAAGAAAGGGAGGGATGGGCTATGGCAGGCTAAGATGTGCAATCATAGCCAAAATACATGGGATTTGTTTCCTTTAGAGAGCTCAGGTTCTGTGATCAGAATGTCACCAGCTAGATCCCAAGATCTGGCCTTATTGCCCACCTGCTTATACTCACAAACCTTTGTCTTACGTTTTCCCTTTCTCTCTTTCTGGCTCTTCTTTCTGGCATTCCCCTTAACTCAGACAAAGGAAACCCGAAACCACCCCCGCAAACCCTGCTCTGATAAAATCTCCCAGGGGCCCAGGCCACCCAGACCCTTTGAGCTAAACCTGACGCACACCTGCACAGATGGACCGTGGAGTGACCTCTGGAATGACCTACAATTACCTTTACCTCATTATAATACTAAAATCTCCACCCAGGGAGGGGCCTCCGCCTTATTTACATAATATACAATGTATGTACAGGCATGTTTCCTTAAGACGCATGCACGAGTTTATGCCCACCTCTACATAGGATGACAAGGCTGCCCATCTAAATATTCATCCTAACCCTAAACAAAAGGAACCCATTCTCTCTCTCTCTCTCTCTCTCTCTGAGAGTCACAGCTTTGGAAGCCATTTCCCTTGATCTTCTTATTTGCTTCAAATAAAAGTTTTCTTTGTGACACAACCCAGCCTGGTGCAGTTCCTGACTCACCAAGGAGTGAACTCACATTGGTTGCAATACAGGAAGGAGACCATATGCTGGGTGACAAAACAGAGAGAGGTCTGTATACCTCCAGACAGGAGTCCTCTCATCTGTCCCACTCTTAGGAGCAGCCTTGGATGCAGACAGACCAGGGACATACTCCCGGCAATCAGAACCTGAAAGAATCGGTGTGACCGTGGGCGAATCAACCCACTAACGGAGCAGGGAGACCCTTGCTATACCTGTCCAGCCGATACAGTGTCTGTGTCATCAAAGGGCAACTTCACTGCTCCTTCAGTTCTATGAAATAGGAATTTTTTTTATTGTAGTTAAAGGTGGGTAAGGACAAATTCCAGTGGTATGTGTGAGGATATAAAAAACATACAAATCAAGGATTAGAACTAAGAGCCCTGTAGTCTGCATTCTCTCATCATCACAAAGAGAGGTCGGCATAGCGGGGACATAACCACAGGTCCCTGTCCCCCTGGGGAGGGATCCTGACTCTCTGCAGTCTTAAGAGGCAATCATGATAAGCTTAGGATTCGGAGTCTAAATAGAAAGGATTTAAGCACTGAACAACCTGAGTATAAATCCCAACACAGCTGAAGGCTGTCGGGACAGTGCCACTGCCATGACCCGGCCGCTGGTGAGGAGTGGGCGGCCAGGGCTGCTGGGAGGGGGTCCCTGTTACTGGGGGTGCAGGTACAGCTGATCCTTCTGGGGGATGGGAACCTCTATATCTAAGTCCCTGAACAACTTTCCATATCCCGTCCAGTATGTACTTTGTCATTTAGCTTTCAACTGCAGGGTCAAGAAGCACCATATTCAAACCTGACTTGGTGAAATAACTATCACCCAAAGATGCTGGACATGGAACAGGATAGACAAACCAGAGAGGTTGTGCCCCTTTAGAGAACCTGTAAGCCCTTGCTGTTGTTCTTGGTGTTGGATGGGGGCGTCGTTTGCCATGTGACTGGAACATTTCTAGAACTGGGAGAGTGAAATGAAGGCAGGCAGTGGGGGTCAGGATCTGAGGTATGCTGGGCAGTCAAGGCGTGACAAGATGTGGCCAGTGACAGCTCTTGTTCTGGCTGTCCCCTAGGGTCCCGATGGGGGTTTTACCTCCATCCTCCCCCTCCTGCCTACAGACTCACGAGGCCTCGTTAGTCCTTTTCCTCCTTCCTGTAGATAGTGAGTTATTCAGAGGCTGACGTGCAGCCTAAGCAGCTCCAATCAGAATCATTGTAAACTGGAATTAACTATAAAATGTATCTTGTTATACCCCTACTCAGAACTTTATAGTGACTTCCAGCTAGATTAAATGCAAACTCCTGACCGTGGCCAGTGACAGCTGCAGGATCTGACCCCCACTTCCATTTCCTCCTCTGTCCCTCAGTGTGTGCTGTCCTTCAGCCCCTCAGCACACACCAGCCCTACCAGGTTTCTCTTATATGTCAAACTATTTCAATTCTCTTCTTTGGGGCTCGTTGTTTGATTTTTGTTGATTTTTTCCCTTTGGTAACTTTTTAAAACTTACAGAAAAGTTATAAAAATAGTAAAACGAATCCCTGTACACCAATTATCTAAATGCATTGATTGCCACATTTTGCCCCATTTGTTTTTTATTCTCTCTCTACACTTTATACGTATGTGCCTTTTACTTAAACCACTTGAGCAAGACATTATGTGTCTTTACTCCTGAATACTTGCATGTTTCTGCCCTAAGAATAAGGACATTCTCTTTGAGAACCAGAATGCAATTAATCAAAATCAAGACATTTAACATTAATACAACACTATTATGTATTCCACTCTCCATATTCAAATTTTATCAGTTGTCTCAGTGATAGTCTTTAGGGCAACTTGTTTTCCATTCCATTATCTCAATGCTTCATTGTCTCTCCTTATTATCCTTTTATCTGGGGAGGTTCTCAGACTTTCTTATCTTTCTTACTCAGGTATCCATCCCAAATATGGGCAGTATCTTTAATTGCTATCAAATATAGTCATGAATATTTCTGACATCATGTGACTTCAGACTCCCAGAACTTAAATAAGTCTTTCTGAAGACTGATCTTCACAGGAATTGTTATGCAACCTGAAAGACTGATCATAATAGCAAGGTCTCAGGTCCCCTCTCCCTGGAATGCCCTCCAGGAAGCATATCATTTGCACTCTTGTCAACGCCTGGCTCGTGCTCTTTCTTAACGCTGGACTGGAATTATACTTCATTCCAAGGACCCCTGGACACAGCTGGCTCTGCTGTCGATAATTAGGTGCCTGTGGAATCACGTCAGGGCTGCTGAGCCACCTCTCACTCTAGCCTTGAACGGCGGCGGTTCTCCATTTGACTGTACATTAGAATCACCTGAGCTGCTTTTAAAACTGCTGGTGCCCCATGCCAATTACATAAGACTTTCTGGAGAGGTTCAGGTAGAGTTACCACTTTCTCCTCTCCTTATATGCATGGATATAGATTTTGATTAATTCTGTTTATCACAGCCCAAACCAGGTTCTGCATCTGAACATGACTGAATACAGGAATAAGTAAAAGGACTTACAACATTAACAGGTGTCTTCTGAATCGATCTCACCCCTTTTGCAGGGTGCCTCAATGTGTAGCTTCTGGTCTGCCTCCTGGTGGCAGAGAAAAGATCTCTTGTATGAAAGACATTAGAATAAGACGGCTTCCTATACACTTTGTAATTTTTCACCATTCATTTCTCTTTCCAAAAAGTTCACAGGTTTTTTTACATTTATTCATTCAACTAATATTAATAACTGGTGAATAGAATCAACCAAATTTTGCTTGCTGGTTTCTATCTTTGAGGTCACATTTAGAGAAGTCTACCATTCTCAGGTTATATAATTATTCATTCATTTTTTCCGGTAATTTTATTAAGTTTCAATTTTTAATAGCTAAAACGTTGGTCTATCTGGAAATTAGATGATGCATGGAATGGGGTAAGAATCTAAATTTATTTCTTTTAAATGTTGGGTCAATTGTTACCCAAAAAAGTGTTTGTCAAATTCATTTTTTCCTCACTGATGGCACCCTTGACGTGTTCCTAATCTTAAGGGAAAGGCTCTCAGCTTTTCCCCATTGAGGATGATATTCGCTGTGGGTTTTTCATAGATGGATTTTATGAGCTTGAGGAATGTTCCCTCTATCCCTATACTCTGGAGAGTTTTAATCAGGAAAGGATGTTGTATTTTGTCAAATGCTTTTTCTGCATCAATTGAGAGGACCATATGGTTCTTCTCCCTCCTCTTATTAATGTGTTCTATCACATTGATTGATTTGTGAATGTTGAACCACCCTTGCATCCCGGGGATAAATCCCACTTGGTCGTGGTGGATGATCCTTTTAATGTATTGTTGGATCCTATTAGCTAGGATTTTGTTGAGGATTTTGGAATCCATATTCATCAGGGATATTGGTCTGAAATTTTCCTTTTCGATGGGGTCTTTGCCTGGTTTGGGGATTAAGGTAATGCTGGCCTCATATAACGAGTTTGGAAGTTTTCCTTCTGTTTCTATTTTTTGAAAAAGCTTCAGTAGAATAGGTATTATTTCTTCTTTGAATGTTTGGTAGAATTCCCCAGGGAATCCATCAGGCCCTGGACTCTTGTTTTTTGGGAGGTTTTTGATCACTGCTTCAATCTCGTTACTGCTTATTGGCCTATTCAGGTTGTCAATTTCTTCCTGTTTCAGTCTTGGCAGCTTATAGGTTTCCAGGAAGGCCTCCATTTCATCCAGATTGCTCAGTTCATTGGCATATAGTTGCTGATAATAATTTCTAATAATTGTTTCTATTTCCTTGGTGTTAGTCGTGATCTCTCCCCTTTCATTCATAATTTTATTAATTTGGGTCCTTTCTCTCTTCTTTTGGATAAGTCTGGCCAGTGGTTTATCAATCTTATTAATTCTTTCAAAGAACCAACTTCTAGTTTCGTTGATCTGATCTACTGTGTTTCTGGTTTCTAATTCATAGATTTCTGCTCTAATTTTAATTATTTCTCTTCTAATGCATGGCTTAGGCGTCGTTTGTTGCTTTTTCTCTAGTTCTTTAAGGTGTAGAGTTAGTTGGTGAATTCGGGATTTTTCTGTTTTTTTGAGTGAGGCTTGGATGGCTATGTATTTCCCCCTTAGGACCGCCTTTGCAGTATCCCATAGGTTTTGGACCGATGTGTTTTCGTTCTCATTGATTTCCGTGAATTGTTTAAGTTCTTCTTTGATTTCTTGGTTGACCCAAACATTCTTGAGCAGAGTGGTCTTTAGCTTCCAAGTGTTTGAATTTCTGCCAAATTTTTTCTTGTGATTGAGTTCCAGTTTTAAAGCATTGTGGTCTGAGAATATGCAGGGAATAATCTCAATCTTTTGGTATCGGTTGAGACCTGATTTGTGACCCAGTATGTGGTCTATTCTGGAGAAAGTTCCATGTGCGCTCGAGAAGAATGAGTATTCTGTTGTTTTAGGGTGGAATGTTCTGTAAATATCTATGAGGTCCATCTGGTCCAATGTATCATTCAAAGCTCTTGTTTCCTTGTTGATTTTCTGCTTAGATGATCTGTCCATTGCTGAGAGTGGAGTATTGAGGTCTCCTACAATTAACGTATTGTTATCAATATGACTCTTTATTTTGGTTAACAGTTGGCTTATGTAGATGGCTGCTCCCATGTTGAGGGCATAGATATTTACAATTGTTAGATCTTCTTGTTGGATAGACTCTTTAAGAATGATATAGTGTCCTTCTGTGTCTCTTATTACAGACTTTGGTTTAAAATCTAATTTGTCTGATATAAGAATTGCTACCCCAGCTTTCTTTTGAGGTCCGCTGGCATGGAAGATGGCTCTCCATCCCTTCACTTTCAGTCTGGATGTATCTTTAGGTTCAAAATGAGACTCTTGTAGACAACATATGGATGGGTCCTGTCTTTTTATCCAATCTGCAACCCTGTGCCGTTTTATGGGAGCGTTTAGGCCATTCACGTTGAGAGTGATTATTGAAAGATATGTGTTAATTGTCATCATGTTGCCTGTGAAGACGTTGTTTTTATAGATTGTCCCTGTAAATTTCTGTTGTAGATCACTCTTGGGGTCTTTCTCCTTTTATAGAACCCCCTTAATATTTCTTGCAGGGCCGGCTTAGTGGTCATATATTCTTTCAACTTCTGCTGGTCGTGGAAGCTCTGCATCTCTCCATCCATTCTAAATGAAAGCCTTGCCGGATAAAGTATTCTTGGCTGCATGTTCTACTCATTTAGTACTCCTCTCATTTAGTACTCTGAATATGTCTTGCCAGGCCTTTCTAGCTTGCCAGGTCTCTGTGGCTAGGTCTGACGTTATTCTGATGTTCCTCCCTCTGTACATAAGGAATCTCTTCCCCCTAACTGCCCTTAAGATGGTTTCCTTGGTTCTAAGATTTGCAAGTTTTACTATTACATGCCAGGGTGTTGGCCTGTTTTCCTTGATCTTAGGAGGGGTCCTCTCTGCCTCTAGGACACGAATGTTTGTTTCATTCCCCAGATTAGGGAAGTTCTCAGCTACGATTTGCTCAAATACATCTTCTAGCCCTCTCTCTCTCTCCACTCCCTCCGGGATTCCAATTATTCTGACATTGGAACGCCTCATGGTGTCACTTATTTCTCTGATTCTATTTTCATGGATTCTGAGTTGTTTTTCCCTGGCCTCCTCTTTTCCCTTTTTATCTATTATATTGTCTTCCAGATCGCTTATTCTCTCTTCTGTCTCAGTTACCCTAGCTGTTAGATTATCTAGATTGGATTGGATCTCTTTGATAGCATTTTTAAGTTCTGCCAATTCACCTTTCATTTCTGCCCTTAGAGACTCTATGTTGCCATTAATTGATTTCTCCATTCTAGCCATTGTCTTCACAATTGCTAGCCTGAATTCCATCTCGGACATCTTGGTTATGTCTGCATCCATTTGTAAATCTGCAGCATAAGTCATAATCTCTGAGTCTTTTCTGTTTTGGGGGCTCCTCCTCCTACTCATTCTGTTGATGGGTGTTTGAGGGAATGTATAGAGTCCAAATTATTGACCAGAACCCAAGCAAGATGCACCTGTTTTCTTGGGACCTTAGGGTTGCTGGCCTCTTGTTTTCCCAGCCTGTCTTCTGCGGGAGGGGCCTGCCGAGCTGTTACTCAGGCAACCCTGTTTGGGCGGAGTTGCCCTGCGCCCCTGTGGTGGGGGATGGGCTCAGTGGGAATCAGTCTTTGGGGCTTTTGTTCCCTGGCGCCTTTCCCTGGTGGCTTTCCGCGTCTCTTCCGCGAGTCTGAGCAGAAGAGACCGTTTCCAACCCTATGCCTCAGAGCAGAGAGACCTCAGTCTGTTCTTCAGTGAGCTCTCCAGGCCACACCGTCTCCGTTTCTGTCCGTGCTGCTATAAGCTGCAGCGTCCTGGGTTGTGTGCCCCTCCTCAGTGCCCCCAGTCCTGCCTCCAGGTCGGGGCACGTCTCTGTCCTTTGTGCTTCTAAAACCACCAGCCGCTCCCAATTCACGCACACGCGACTCTGCCACTTGGGGTTTCCACCCCCGGGGGTTACAGTTCACCGGCATGACCCCGGCACACCGAGTTTCCGGCTCGGAGGCTGCAGTTTGCGAGCGCGCGCGCGACCGTCACTCCGGTTTCTGTCCGGGGGGGGGGGGGGGGGGGCTGCAGTTTGCGTGCGCGCGACCCCGCCAGTCTGGTTTTCCACCCCGGGGGCTGCCCTAAAGTCCTTTCCCGACGCTACCAGTCTGCGAGTCTGTGCCCGTCCGCAGCGCGCGAGGCTGTCACTCACCGGCGGTGTAGGATCCCCACGTCCAGGCACCCTCCCGCCGCCGTTTATCCTCCGATATCTGCCCGCAGGATCATGGCTCTCCGATTTGCACCTCAAAACCAACTGCCTGCGATATTCTGTTTGTAGAGATCCAGATCTTCTTACATCTCAGGCTGGTTTCATGGGTGCTCAGAGTGGTCTGGTAGTTATCCAGCTCAATTCCGGGGACCAGTTGAAATAGGGTCCCCTACTCCTCCGCCATCTTTCCCCTCCTCCTCCTCTTTTTTTTTTTTTTTTTTTTAAGATTTTTATTTTATTTGAGAGAGAGTGAGAGCACGAGCTAGGGGGAGAATCAGACTCCCCGCTGAGCAGGGAGCCTGACATGGGACTAGATCCCAGGACCCTGGGATCATGACCTGAGCTAAAGGCAGATGAGCCACCCAGGTGCCCTCCTTTCTTTCTTTATTCTTAGCTCTTCTTTAATACTTAATTATTGAAATTCACTTTTGAGCCAACATGGAAAGCTGGAGTTTCAATGGAAATTGTATCCTATTTGTAGATTAATTTGAAAATTTACTTCTTTACAATATTATGACTTTGCACCCCAGAACATCCGCTTAATCAAGGCTTCTTTTATGTTCCTCCCCACATTTTGTAGTTTTCTATAGGAAAGACTTGAGGCTTTTTGTCAGATTCATTTCTAAGTATTTTCTAATTTGATTTCTGGAAAAAAGAAAAGAGTAAAGACCTCAGTTGCCCTGTCTTAATTTCTACATATGATCTTATGCTCTTCAGCCACAAATTCTCCTACACAATGGTTTTTAAGGATTCTAAACCCCGAGGTGGAAAAAAAGACTACTGTACACCAAAATACTAAATACTTGGCTTAGTGAAGTGGTGTTATGATTTTTTTCCTTCAGTAGTTACTGAATCTTTTTTATCTTATCTTCATATTGTAAAATGTATTTAAAATGTAAATGAGGAACCTGATAAAAACCAAAAACTCCCACTCTTTCCATCCATAACTTTCATATATTTTATTTAGCTGTGGGCATTTACATTCTCTAAGACATTTTTTGTTAGTCATTCCAACTAGATTATAAAAGCCTCGAATTTTTTTTCCAATACCTTTTATTTTTATCTTTCATGTCACCAAGAATTATGGAAGTAGTAAGTGCCTAACAAATCCTTCCTCAGTGAGTTCATCTGATCAGTTAAATAAGGCAAAAGATGGCAGAGAGGGAAGAACTACAAAATCTGATGTGGCATTTCAACATTATTTATGTGTTACCTTGTTTTATTTATTTTTAATTTTTTAAGAGATTTTATTTATTTGAGAGAGAGAGATAGCAAGAGAGAGCCGAGCAGGAGGAGGTAGGGCCAGGGAGAGAAGCAGGCTCCCCACTAATCCAGGGACCCTGGGATCATGACCTTGTTTTTTTAAATGTGGTTCTTGTGTGTATGTCCAGATCTCCAACTAGACTGTAAGCATCTGATGAATAGGAACTGTCTCTCATATTCCCTACTTTTATGTTCTAGTTACACAGTTGGGGCACATCAGAGCCAATTTAGTGAATGTTACTAAATCCTAACTTGACTCAAAATAAAATCTTATATGCTAAAGAACCAAATCAGCTACAAAAAAAAATGTCAAATACAGAACAGATAATATATTTACATTCTTAAGCATGCATTTTTACAGCCTTTATCCCATTTTATAGATGGCTGAAAAGGTCCCAATCCTCTTCAGGAAGGGATTTTAGCAAAGTAAGCATTGGGGTGGGGCGGGTGGAGGGGTGACTGGTAGTGGTCCTCATGTTTATTACATTGTAGAGTGCCAGAAAGTAGTAAGAGTACTTATAATATATATATATATATATATATATTATATATATATATATACATATATATATATATGAATGGTGTCGGCAATAAATTTAAGAAAATTTAGATACAAATTTATGTAGATGGATCATTTCTTGGTTCTTGTTCTGAGGCTGGAAGTGGTGACCACTGAGCAACAACCAACTGTTAAATAATCAGCACCTACCACTTACTGACGTAACTCTTCCACTAAAGTAGTTTTGCTTTAATGAAAAAATTTAATGTGTTGAGATATAGATTCAATTTTCTGTGTACTTTCCCCCATTCTCATGAATAATCAAGTTAGCTATATTTAACCTAGAACTATTGGGATGCCTGGGTGGCTCAGCTAGTTAAGTGTCTGCCTTTGGCTCAGGTCATGATCCCAGCGTTTTGGGATCAAGTCCTGCATCTGGCTCTTTGCTCAACAGGGAGACTGCTTCTCCCTCTGCCTGCCACTCCCCCTGCTTGTGTTCCCTCTCTAGCTGTCTCTGTCTCTCTCTCTCTGACAAATAAAATCTTAAAAAAAAAAAAAAAAAAAGCAGAGTCATTATTCTGAAACACCACAAGATGGTGATGTTGCTCCATTTAAAATGTCTTTAAAAAAAAAAATCACACACACACACACACACATACACACACTCTTTCTGAACTTTCTCCAGAGGGCTTGTGTTTTCTTTGTCAAAAACCTAAGATTTCAAGATCATCAGTGTTTCCAAATAAAAGAATCATGTAGAATCAAAACCATCTATGTAATAAAAAAATATGAGTGATTTCTACCTTAAAATGTGACTAAGTGGAGTGTGAATCATATCTTTGTCTCTATTGGCTGTATGCATTTGTCTTTTGTATGGAGCTTCAAGGTGTGTGTGTGTGTTGTGTGTGTGTGTGTGTGTGTTTTATCTTCCAGATGTTTATTATCTTCCCTCTGTTCCTCTGTTGCGCTATATCCATGCTTCCCCTGTGGTGATTCTGTGTGTCACTGTAATTATCTCTCCCATTAACTTGTGTCTAATACATGACTGAAACCTCAGTGTCAAATAAATGTGTGTGTGCATTCGTTTTGTGAACAGGTCGGTATGCCATCTTTTCTATTTCTATTCTTCATCTCTTCTGTTTTTTTCATTACAAAATATTAATACAGCAGTGGAATCTGGGTAGTCCATAACTATGATCAAAAAATATTTTTTTCTTTACCCTTTTCTTTATCTTTATCTTTCTTTATCCTTTCTCCTTCTATTTTTTCCATAATATTCACTAAATAATTTGGTTTTTTTTAAATTAGTTATTATCGAACTGAATTAGGAATAGGAAATTATTTTACATGTTTTATATGTTCCCGTGTGTGTGTGGGAGGGGGGTGTTCATGGATTTTTCTTTTTTTGTATTCCTCTGGAGGCCCTGTACTTGATATAAGAAGGGTCCCCCTATTCAATTGATTTATGTGGTTTATGGACATTGACTTAAATAAAAAAGAAAAAATCACATCTTGATCCACTATATCAGTCAGAAATTACCGTCTGTAGAGTGAATTTAAATCGGTTTTCTCTAAAATGTTTCTACAAGAGGCTTGGCTGCCTACTGATTGAATGTTTATATTTTAATCTAACATGGAGCTACATTGCCTAATTCCACTATCACATTCATGAAATAATGAAATGTTTTCTCTTTAAAAAGTAACTGTGTCCTTCTCACCACTCCTTTTCGACATCATACTGTAAGTCTCACGAATACAATAAAACAAGAAGGAAGTAAAGCATATGGTTTGGGTAGGAAGAAATAATACTGGCTTTGCTCACAAGTGACATGATTACTTATGCACAAAATCTGAAAGAATTGACCAAAAAATACTGGAACTAACTAATAAATGATTCTAGAAGGTTGCAGGATACAAGCTTAATATACAAAAACCAATTTCTTTCCTATATACCAGCAATGAATAACTCAAATTTGAAATTAGAAACACAACACCATTTACATTAGAACCAACCCCCAAAATTAAATATTTAGGTATAAGCCTAGCAAAACAGGTACAAAATCTATATGAGGAAAACTGTAAAAATCAGATGACAAAAATCAAAAAAGGTTTAAATAAATGGAAGGATATTCAATATTCAAGGATAGGAAGGTTCAATATCATCAAGATGTCAGTTGTCCCCAACTTGATCTATAGATTCAATGAAATCTCAATCAATATCCCAGCAGGTTATTTTGTGGATACTGACAAACTGATTCTACAGTTTATATGAGAGGCTAAAGAATCAAAATAGCCAGCACAATACTGAAGTTGAAGAACAATAAGAGAATTAACACCATATGGCTTACTATAAAGGTATAGTCATCAAAACAGTGTGGTATTAGTAAAAGATAGACAAATAGATAAATGAAATAAAATAGTGAATCCAGAAGTAGACCTGCAAAAACACAGTCAACTGATCTTAGACAAAGGAGCAAAGACAATTAAATACACACAGGATACTCTTCAACAAATAGCGCTGGATCTACTGGACGTACACATGCAAAAAATAAATCTAGACATGGGCTTCACACCCTATGCAAAAATTAACTCAAAATCTTTTATAGACCTAAATGTAAAATACAAAACTATAAAACTTCTAGAAGATAATATAGTAGGAAATCTAGGTGCCTTTGGGTTCGGTGAAGGCTTTTTTAGATACAACCCCAAAAGTATGATCCATGAAAGCAAGCATTGGTCATTTAGACTTCATTAAAATTACAAAGTTCTGCTCTGAAAAAGAAATAAATGAAAAACCATAGCAAATGTTTACAAAACACAAATCTGATAAAAGACTTGTATACAAAATATACCAAGAACTCTTAAAACCCAACAATAAGAAAACAAATAGCCCAACTAAAAAGTGAGGAAATACCTAAACATACATCTCACCAAGTAAAATATATAGATGACAAATAAGCATATGAAAAGATGCTCAACATCAAATATCATTAGGGAATTGCAAATTTAAAAAATGAGACTACTGCATACCTATTAGAATGGCTAAATCCAAAACACTGAGGGTGTAGAGCAACAGGAACTCTCATTCATGACTGGTGGAATGCAAAATGGTATAGCCACTTTGGAAAACAGTCTGACAGTTTCTTACAAAGCTAACCACAGTCTTACCATATGATTCAGCAGTTGTACTCCTAGATATTTACCTAAATGAATTGAAATGTTATGTCCACACAAAAACCTGTGTACAAATGTTAACAGCAGCTTTATTCATAATTGCCCAATATTGGAAGGAATCAAGATGTCCTTTAATAGGGGAATGTATAAACTGTGGTATATCCTTACAATGGAATACTATTCAGTCATAAGAAGAATGGAATAAGATGCAGCGATCAAAAGGAATGAAATCTTGCCATTTACAACGATGTGGATGGAACTGGAGGGTATTATGCTGAGTCAATCAGAGAAAGACATGTATCATATGACCTCACTGACATGAGGAATTCTTAATCTCAGGAAACAAACTGAGGGTTGCTGGAGGGGGGGTGGGGTGGGAGGGGATGGGGTGAATGGGTGATAGACATTGGGGAGAGTATGTGCTATGGTGAGCGCTGTGAATCGTATAAGACTGTTGAATCACAGACCTGTACCTCTGAAACAAATAATGCATTATATGTTAAAAAAAAAAAAAAAAGATAGCAGGAGGGGAAGAATGAAGGGGGGGAGATCGGAGGGGGAGATGAACCATGAGAGATGATGGACTCTGAAAAACAAACTGAGGGTTTTAGAGGGGAGTGGGGTGGGGGGATGGGTTAGCCTGGTGATGGGTATTAAAGAGGGCACTTTCTGCATGGAGCAGTGGGTGTTATGCACAAACAACGAATCATGGAATGCTACATCAAAAACTAATGATGTAATGCATGGTGATTAACATAACATAATAAAAATATATATATAATCAAAAAAGAAGAAGAAGAAATGAGCTATCAGGGTGCCTGGGTGGCTCAGATGTTTAAGTGTCTGCCTTTGGCCTAGGTCATGATCTCCAGGTCCTGGGATCAAGTTCCACATCGAGCTCCCAGCTCAGTGTGGAGTCTGCTTCTCCCTCTCTTTCTGCCTCTCCCCCTGCTTGTGCTCTGTCTCTCTCTTTCAAATGAATAAATAAAATCTTAAAAAAAAAAAAGAAGAAGAAGAAATGAGCTATCAAGCCATGGAAAGACATGGAGTAACGTTACATGCATATTGCCAAGTAAATAAGCCAGTGTGTAAATGCTACAGTGTATGATTTCAACCATATGACATTCTTTTTTTTTGTTTAAAGATTTTATTTATTTATTTGACAGAGAGAGACACAGCGAGAGAGGGAACACAAGCAGGGGGAGTGGGAGAGGGAGAAGCAGGCTTCCCGCGGAGCAGGGAGCCCGATGCGGGGCTCGATCCCAGGACCCTGGGATCATGACCTGAGCCGAAGGCAGACGCTTAATGACTGAGCCACCCAGGCACCCCCATGTGACATTCTTGAAAAAGCTAAACGATAGAGAGTAAAAAGATTGGTGGTTGCCAAGGGTTCACAGACAGAAAGGAAAAGAGGGAGTGATTAAGAAATGGAACACCAGGGGCGCCTGGGGGGGGGTGGCTCAGTCGGTTGCATGTCAGACCCTTGATTTTGGCTCAGGTCGTGATCTCAGGGTCGTGAGATCGAGCCCCATGGGCAAGCCCCACTTTGAGACCCCAGCCAGGCTCCATGCTCAGTGGGGAGTCTGCTTGAGATTCTTTCCTGCTGCCCCCCCCAAAATAAATAAATCTTTAGAAAAAGAGAGAGAGAGATGGAATATCAATTTTGGGGGTAGTGAAATAATTCTGTATGACACCATAATGGTAGATACATGGTGTTATGCATTTGTCAAAACACTTAGAACTGTACAACACAAAGAGTGAACCCTAATAAGCTATGGACCTTGGTTGATAATAATGTATCATTATCGGTTCACTGTTTATAACAGATGTGCCACACTAAAGGGAGATGTTAATAATTGCATAAACTGCAAGGAGGGGGTGCAGCAGAGAAAAAGGTTTTTGAGAACTCTCTGTACATTCTGCATACTTTTTCTATAAACCTAAAACTGCTCTAAAAATAAGATCTATTAATTAAAATTAAAAATAAGCATGAAGGGGGGGCGCCTGGGTGGCTCAGTTGGTTAAGCGACTGCCTTCGGCTCAGGTCGTGATCCTGGAGTCCCGGGATTGAGTCCCGCATCGGGCTCTCTGCTCGGCGGAGAGTCTGCTTCTCCCTCTGACCCTCCTCCCTCTCATGCTCTCTGTCTCTCTCTCTCTCTCTCTCAAATAAATAAATAAAATCTTTAAAAAAAAAAAAAAAATAAAAAAAAAAAAAAAAAATAAGCATGAAGGGGAAAAGAATCACATTTTTTAAGTTCAATCTGTCCAAAGTATATGATAATATATGAAACTATGCCATACCTCTTAGGGGAAAAAAAAAGCATTCAAAAAATTATTTTGGTATTAAGATTAAAGATTAAGACCAACTTCCAGGTAAGCCACGTGTAAGGTTTAAGGGCAAGTGTTTTCGTTCCAGTGATTTCACAGAAATGAGAGAATGATGTGTATGATTTGAAATATTCAAATCCTTGAAGGTTTCTGCACTAGCATTTAAATAAGCACTAACAGGGCGCCTGGGTGGCTCAGTTGGTTAAACGACTGCCTTCGGCTCAGGTCATGATCCTGGAGTCCCGGGATCGAGTCCCGCATTGGGCTCCCTGCTCAGCAGGGAGTCTGCTTCTCCCTCTGACCCTCCCCCCCCCATGCTCTCTCTCTCTATCTCATTCTCTCTCTCAAATAAATAAAATATTTTTAAAATAATCATAATAAATAAATAAGCACTAACATGTTGGCATAGTTTCAGTGGCTTTCAAGTTCCCGTTGGATATCAGAAATGCAGGGGTGATCTTTGCCTGAGCTCCTTCCATTATTACAATGGCCTTCGGGACCTTCTCTCCTACAGCTTTGGTTCCCAGGCCACTGTACAGCCTTCCCAGCTTAACCACAAGGAGGCCACGTTGAGGGGGTACAGAGGATAATGCTTATGGTAGGGTTTAATGATTTCCTGTCCATATCACAGGGCTCCTCCCCAGTCCTGCATGCACAAGCAGACACCCGTGGCCTGGTACATCACATGCAACATGTACACATTGCCGTCCTCAAACACGGAGCTCCTCTTCTCCTGGCTTCAGATCTTCAGCAGCTCGCTAAGGGATTTGTGGTGCTTGGCCCTCGGAACTCCTCGATGACACTGTGTACACATCTGACCATGTCATGGATAGTTTCTGCCTTCTGGGGAATCGCTGAGCTTCTGGATTTCCACCTTGGCCTTATCCTTGTCTTTGGTGGTATACTCCTGGCAGCGCAGGTAAAGAAGAATCTCTTAACCGGTCATTCCTGTCTTCTGTTGGGTACAGGAGGTCAATGTAGCTGGTAAAAAGCTCCTCCCCTGGGCTGATATCCTGTACACTCTTACTTCTGCTAGGGTCCCCTTGTAAGACACAATGACATTGGGGCAACAACTATGACTCATTAGCGCAACCTCAGGAAATATTGCTGATCCCAAACAAGAAAGCTCGTCATCTTCCGTTGTGAAGCCATTACAGCTACCCTGTGCAAAGAGGACCGACAAGCTGTCACTGTCAGGGATTGGAGGGGCTTGGAGCAAAAGGGAGGAAGAGCAGTAATGTCACTCGGAATCAAGTCCTCTTCTCATTGTCTGATTTACCCAGATTGATGCCAACTCCTTTGCAGCTAACAGTGTCTCTGAAAGAGTTTTCTCTGGGTGGATTTTCTGGTTGGCCAGAATCCTTGCAGTTAGACTTACAGTCTCTGAGAGATGCCAGTTTTCCCCAAAAACAACATTCCAGCTTGTGCCTGAGCCAATCTTCTGACGCTCCACATTGCAGTAAAATGCCTGCTTGCATGTTCTACATCTGGACAATCCTTTTTCCTGGTGAAGCAGTACTCTCAAAGGTTGCCCTTCTCCTTGACCATGAGCACAAAGGCATATGTCTGACAGGAGAAAAGCAGTCCCTCATGTGGAAGCTCACCCTCCCTGTGGCTTGCCTGGGCAGCAGAAGGCTCCAGGCCGCCATCACCCGCAGCCTTCATTCGGGCAGTGGGGTGGGACAGCAGGGCGGGCGCTGAGGGGCACCTGGCACCTCCCTGCAGGCAGGGAGCCGCAGCTTCCCACCAGAGCTGTTATTGGAGACGTGTCACCCAGAGCTGCAGGGGGGTGGGTGGTGCATGGAGGGCCAGCTGTAGTACTTTTTAATGGCTATTCAGAGTAGTTGTGTGAAATCAACTGGAGTGCTATCATCACATTGTTAGTTTCAAAGGAAACTGCATAAAGTGCATACGTCTAGATGGTTTAGTCATCTAATAATATACTTACTACATTTTAAGATATTTTAACAAGACCTTTTCATTAACTGTGGGGTCCAAGATTCTATTGTGGGATGTGGAAAACGCTAGTGAACATGATCTTAATATTGAAAATATAGTTATGACCCTGAATTCCTTGACAAGGACTATCCCAATTAGCCTTATGCATATCCTTTTTAAATCTTTGTCAAATAAATGATGGAATGAATGAGTGAATTTATATGTGGGTTGTAAAACAACTCATGGCTTAGTCCTTTCTATTGATTTCTGGTTTTCATACTACATAAATGAAGTATGTGATATTCCTTATTCCTCCCCTTGTTTCCAATAAGCAAGAGAATCATAAGCCTCAACTACAAATTCTCTAATGCACCTTGACTAAAAATTTTAATAGGAGTCAGAAGATGTACATCTCAGCATTTGAATTAGAAATTCCAATGGAAATCTATTATCACAGATGTTTTAAGAATATGAGTCTCACAAAAAACCATTACATGTTGTTAATTAGATAAAAGAGAGGTTTGGTAACTATTTACATGAGTTATCATAAAATACTAATCAATGCTTATTTGTGCCACCACAATTTGAGATTGACCTCTAGATCTGTTTCTTAAAAATGGCAACAAAAAAAAAATGCTGAATGTTTGATTATAAATCCAAATATTGCTTTGTAAAACTGGGCTTAAAAATATATTTTAGGGAATTACATTTGTTAGAAAACTTATTGTAGAAAACTGTTATACATATTAATTGCAATCTATGTTGACATAAGGCGTTAATTTTATCTTAGTAATAATTAGCTTATTATGATCTCACTGAGATAGCTCAAATTAAAGATTATGTAGATTTCCTTAAAATTAGAGAAATAGCGGGTGCCTGGGTGGCTCAGTTGGTTAAGCGACTGCCTTCGGCTCAGGTCATGATCCTGGAGTCCCGGGATCGAGTCCCGCATCGGGCTCCCTGCTCGGCAGGGAGTCTGCTTCTCCCTCTGACCCTCCCCCCTCTCATGTGCTCTCTCTCATTCTCTCTCAAATAAATAAATAAAATCTTTAAAAAAAAATTAGAGAAATAGCTAAATGTCATCCCTAGTTGTAAAAATTAACTTTACAGATAAAAAGAAAATGTTTACAGTTTAAAATACAATTCAAAACCCCGATTTACCTAAATTGTTGGATATACTGATCTAGATGGAACAAAGGAAAATGGCCTTACTTGGAAATGTATAGTTGAGATCTATAAAATTTCAGACTAGTGATAGAAACCATATCTGTGACAAGACTATTCAGGGATTATGTGGCACAGGAGAAGAGCAGGGTAGAGGAGCTACACAGAATGCTAAGATATACCTTCAATTTCAATAGGAAGAGGAAGAGGAGTCTATGAAGGAAAGTCAGAAAGAGAGCCAGGTTAGTGTTGTAAACATTTATGAACTTCCACTATAAATTCCTCCATGTTACTATATCCACTTTCCTTTTCTCATATATTAAAATTGCCAAACAATAACAAATGAGAATTAAGTGGGCCAGGCATACAGATTCTCTTATCTACAAAGGTTATATGGTACATAGTTTATAACTCCAAATAGAAAATAAGCACAATACACAGCTTTTTTGTATCATCTCTTACTACCTGCTTAACCTTAGGTAAGTTAGTAAGCCTCTCTATGCCTGTTTCCTCTTCAGTAAAAGAGATACTATGACATATAGTTCCTGCATGATATCACAATATTGTTGTGAAGAATAAATTGTATCCATGTAAATCATTTGGAAGGGTGGTTTGCACATGGTAAATGATACCATTATTGTTACTGTAGCATAGTTAGTAATTTTAAATAGCCAAGAGAGGAAAAGTCAATCTGTTGTCCTAAGTGCCAGAAACAACCACAAATCCCTGTGAAATTCAATAAAAAAGGTTATTGAAAGAGAAGCCTATTATCTGTCTTGTTAAGTTTGTTGTCTAATTCTTTCTGGATTCCCCTTAATTTTTTTTAGATTCTATAAGTGGGTATATTTTGATGGCAAAATGTGGTTCTTTGAAACTAGAGACGTCAAAGAAAAGACATATTCCAAAACTCATTATACTTATTGCAAAAGCTAGATACCTAAGGGTTAAAGACGGTGTCTGTTATGTAGTAAGCACTGAGTAAATATTCACTGAATGTGTAAATGAAAGCTTCTGAAAGTATATTTATTCCTGTTTGGTAATTTGATCAGTGCTCTCCCTACAACCCTTCAATGTGAGTGAATCATGGAACCTCAGGATTGAAAAGGGCATCTCATCCCACAATCAGTATAGTGACCAAACCATTTCGCTAACAGCTTAGTGATCTGGCAGTCAATCAAAATTTTAGCTCTCCTAATGATAGAAAACTCTATACTTCTGGGGAAATTCATTATATCTGGAGACAATTCTAACACCAAGTTAAGTCTTTTATTGAGCTACAAACTACTTCCTTGTTGTTAGTTGATCCACAGGGAAATAAAATAATTTGTTGTAACCATGGACTAAGAGCAATACATAGCTGTCTCTTGCTAAATTCCTAGAACTTAGAGCAATTCCTGGCATATGTAAGTTTTCTGTAAATAGTCACTATTATGTTGTTAATGTACACTTCATTAATTACTGGTTGATATTAAACTATTCATAGCCTTTTCTACATTGGCTCCCACAAACCACATTCTTCTCCATCCTACACATTTTGTGTTGAACAGATGTGGACAAAAGTCCACAGTCATCTTTAATAAATTTTATTTCATTAGATGATAGAATTTATCAGTCATTCATGCTTGGATTTTTTTCCGTTAGTTCATTTTTTAAAATGCCATTAAATGCTATTAATAATCTGACAAACAGAAAATAAATGTCATGAATGTCTACTTTTATTTTGAAGCTTTTGTGTATCATGCTTTTAAAAATGCTATGTAACTTTGTATATTGTTATGACCTAACAAGAAATATGTTGAATCCTTGAAAATTAATTTTGTTTTTAGAATTCCTGCAGGGCTTTCTGTCAACCCAAATCAGGTTTAACCTAATTATATCCTAATTAGGCTAAATTCATATATTCCAGCTTTTTAAGCAAGAATGATGACAGTAGCTTGATTAGAAGGCAACTCTGTCAAGGTAGAGAGTATATGATTGATGTTAATGCATCTATCTGTAAAAATTTTAAAAGAACTTATTAAAGACCAGGCATCTTTGCAATTCAAGAAAACATCCATTACATTGGGAGAGATTTTATGAAAACTCAGTTAAAATAAAACTCCTATATTGGATATTTTAATACTTTTAGAATATAATCATTATTGAACATTTTTCTTTAACTACTTTTATTTGTATTTGATTTCTGTTTTAAAGCCATCAAATCATCTCTAGGTAATATAAAATATGTATTATACATAAATATCTTAACTGTGTGTCAACAAGAGTATTTGTACCATGTATTTATATAAATCAATGAATAAATATTATATACTACATGCATTTCTAAATGATAACCTCAAAATAATTCTAGTTTTTAAAACCAATTTGAATGCTACTCATCAAAAATCATCAGTCTTGCTGAGCATCTCTCTTCATCATCTCTCATTGATAACGAAGCAGTATAGCAACCTAAAATACGAGTCATTTTTCTAACATACAAAATACCTAAGAATTTAATTCCAAGTTCATGATTACACAAATCTGCAAGAAGAAATTAGGGGATGATTATTTAATTTTTTGGTTATGAAGGAGATAAGTATTCATAGGTAGATAAATACTTGAGATGAATTAATAAATGAACAAATGAATACATGATAAAGAGTTAGTCCCCATATCATACAATAATAAAAGAAAGCAGTGTAGTGCATTGAAAAAGAAATGCCAGAGCCTGATTGTATACATTGCCTCAACACACTGTGAATACCTAAAGTTGCAAATCTTTACCTCTATTATCCCTCCCTTCAACCACAAACTCCTACTGTTTCAATTATCATACTCTCCCACTCTTCTCTTCATCTTTGATGCCTCCGGTCCTTTAATCCTTCCTATTAATAATATAAAAACTAGTATTCGTTCACAAAGTATTGTATGTTATTTTATTTATTCCTCTTAACAATCGGTATTATTATCCCCATTTTAGAGATGAGACTCAGAGAAACTTAGAGATTCACCCAAGATCACACTGCTAGGATTTTTGATATCAGGATAAATGGAGACATTAGATGCTTTATTCTCATCTTATATCAATCACATACATTATAAGAAAAAAACATAAAATTTTAAAAGAAGCAAGTATAGCCATCCTAAAAACAAGAAGATAAACTTTTGGAGAGCCATAAATCATGTAGAAGAAAATCGTATTCCACATAATAAAGTGGTGAAAGCTGGAAGCATAAGTCCAGATAAAACCAACAAGAGGCCTGATGTAAGGATCCAGGCACACAACTGCCACTTTCCAGGCTAGGCACAGGAGAAAACTATGCCTGTGTTCAAGAAGGAGCTTGGGGTAATTAATAGAACAATGCCCCTGGTAGCTGGTAAAGTCAGAAGGAATGGGGAGCATCCAAGCTCAGAAAACAAACTCCCAAGGTCCCCATCTCGCAGGTTATAATGTCCACTTCCTATTCTCACTATCAATGGCTCGGACCAAACTTTAGCATGTTTCTATACCTCCCACAATATGTGCTGTATAAGCAGAGACCATAGTCTTTCAGGTAATCTCAACTCCATGAGGAAGGCACAATTAACAATGTCCAAATATTGGCAGAGTACCAACTCCATGAAAGACTACAAACTCAGTAAATGTTAGAGAACAGTCAGAGATTGACGAGAATTCAAACTGTAACTTTCAAATAAGTAAAATTAATACACTTAAATAATAAGATTTTTTTATACATGAAAGGATAGGCACTTATGAAAAAGAACCAATTAGGAATTCTGGAACTGAAAAATGGTAAAACTAGGACTTAAATACTGGTCTTCTGCTTCCAAGTTCCATGGTCTCTCCTCTGATATCATAGTTACCCCTACAAAGATACACAGATGCATATACATGCTAATTTGCTTTCTTATTTAGCTTCTTTACTACTCTGCTGCTATACATAGGCTTGACCTCATGGTCCATCAGAGGAGCCTGTTAGTCTCTTGTCTCCACATCTTCTACTCTGCTCACCTTGCAAATTCATAATCTTGTGGTTCTCAACCTTGGTTGCATATTGAGAGATATGTGGAAACTTGAAAACAAAACACAAAACACAAAAAACAAGAACCCATTATAACTACTGTAGACTAAATCAGATCCTAGAGTAGGACTCATGCACTGATATTCTTTGTTAAGTCTCCTTAGATGATTTTATAAGAATAATTGCCACTGTTTTTGTTTCAGAAAGGGCTAATTTTCCACTAAAGTGTGCCTTCCCCTTCCAGAGTATAAAGTTGTCACTAGGAAGCAGCTGCCTGGCTAGGGAGTCACTCTCAAGCATTGCCTGTATGAAGGTAGGGCCAGGTGATAAGTTCTTATCATTAGGATGTGAACTGAAAAATTGTATATCACTTCTGAGAAAAGGAAGTTTCTAAGAAGCAGGGTATATTCTTCATTCTCTCTCTTTTTCCATCTGCTAACTAGATGCAGAAGATTTTTAAGAGTCTAGCAAACGCAAAATCACAGGACAGAAGGAGCCTAGGTCCATGAATCTACTTAAAGAAGAGTCATGCTCCAACTAAGTCCTTTATCATCACAAAACTGCTGAGAGAAAAACATTATTGTAAATCTCTAAAATTCTGAGGTCTGTTTCATTAGCTAGAGTCACCCAGATCAATAGAGAAATGGGTACCTTGAAGTGGGGTGTCGCTGTGACAAAAATCTCAAGTGTGTGGCATTAAATCAGTGATCAGGAAGCGGGCATCAGGGAAATAAATACCAAAGGCTGTGTAATTTGGGATAGTGGTAGAAATATTTTATAAATATTACCTTCAGTAACTTGGAAAGCAAACCAAGTACCTGTGATCCTGTAGCTCTACAGCAGTGGTTCCCAAGTGGGGATGACTTGGCCCCCTGGAGGACATTTGGCAATGACTGAAGACAAATAAAATCGAAATGAAAAATTCAGTTGCTTTTCAAGACCAACTCAATTGTTATGACTCTACTCCTATCAGATTATACTGCTTTATGTCACTCATATCAGATTTTATGAGTGTTTTCTTTGCATTCCATCAACACTGTAACACTTAATTCTCTCCCTTTTCTACATGTCTCTAATATAAATCTCTTGAAGCGGATAGTCTTATCCATGTATCCCATACATTGCCTAACACATGTCTTACACAGAGAAAGTATACAATTAGTGTTTGCTGAGTACACATTTGTTGAATGTCTACTACTCTGCATTGAGCCTTCATCTCCTAATCCAGTATTAAGAGACACAGATTGCAAAAATCACTTCACAATATATTACAAGTCTTACAGGCTCCAAGGTCTTACGGACACCAGTTTTCGCATTATTAGGTGTCCCCAGCGACCAGTACTCTCTGGGCATTCTTTCATACCCCGCTTCTAATTGCATAAGCCTAGTTACTATGGGAAGTTGCCACTGCCCAAACTGAGGAAAACAGAGTACATTTCTAAGGCATATGGTTGGTGTAAAGAATATAAATGATGGTCATTTAAGGAGGTTAGGGGTTGGAACATGACAAACTAAATTTTAATACTTGAGTAGCAACAAGGATACCAAACCCAGAAAGCATTATGGCTGCCTGTGGGAAGGAATGGTCAGAGGCAAAGGCATGTATGTACATCAGAAAAGGCTAACTAAGAAAGAGGACAGAGATAAGAAAATAGATAATTATCTGTTTTGCTATCTTAGACCAAGGAAGATAAGCTTAATTTGACATTCAGTTAAAAAATTATTTCAACTCCTTAGCCCATCTAGGTACCTCTGACATCAGAATGCTTAATGGAGACTCTACTACAGACAGGAAGAAAAGCAACAATTTTAATTTCCCTTCCAAACTTAAATCCTGCTTCTCAATTGAAGACACAAATTTGGACTTCTGAAGACAGTGACTGGAGGTAGATTTGGGGTCCTAAGCATGCAGGTAATGGAAATGGATGAGGTCACTCAGGATCAGTAAAAAACAAGAACGAAGAAAAGCTTAAAATGTAAACGGTATACAAAGTACAAGCCAGCGAAGGAATGGATAAGCAAAATAAATCATGATGGTTTCTTCACATAGTCCTTATCACATCATGTTGGCTGTATTACTTGAGTTTACAATTGAACAGATGTTTTTTTTTTTCAAATGTCATTTTTCCACCTTAATTTCAAGATCCTTAAGGACAGGAACCACTCTTCTTTTTATTTTCCTAAACACACCACCCCCAGTAGTCTTATGCATATAGTAAGGCCCAACCAATTTTTGATTCACTAAATTTACACCTGGCAAAGAATTCCACTTCCCTCACCATCCACCCCCAAAAAGTCCAAATCTCTCATAAAAAGTAAGCTCCTAATTTCCTGCCCGTAAACCTACTCTCATACAATTCTTGGCTACTAGGAGTATGGGTTTAAAGAAACATCGTAATGTACAGATGGGTTTTCTGAGATCTGTTGTTTTATTGAGGCTCATCAATGGGAAAACCTGGCAAGACTGGTGAGAAAACTAAGTCTATGGCTAATTTCTATTTTTTTTTTAAGATTTTATTTATTTGAGAGAGAGAATGGGAGCAACAAAGAGTATGAGCAGGGGGAGGGGCAGAGGGAGAAGCAGGCTCTCCACTGAGCAGGGAGCCCGATGAAGGGCTCCTTCCCAGAACCCTGGGATCACGACCCCAGGAGAAGGCAGACGCTCAACTGACTGAGCCACCCAGGTACCCCGTGGCTAATTTCTTAATGGAGAAATTGAAAGCCAAACAGCCTCTGGTGGGACGTTAAGAGACTAGGAATCAGGAACTAAGGATTTATGACTTTGGGGCAGATATAGTACCCAAATAGTTTCCGTCATCATCCACTAACCATTCCCAACTAGTGATCAAATGCATTTAACTTGGCACTGACTTTTAAACATTCTGTAAGAAAGAAGAAAAGCGGCGCCTGGGTGGCTCAGTCGTTGGGCGGCTGCCTTCGGCTCAGGTCATGATCCCAGGGTCCTGGGATCGAGTCCCACATCGGGCTCCCTGCTCAGCGGGAAGCCTGCTTCTCCCCCTCCCACTCCCCCTGCTTGTGTTCCTGCTCTCGCTGTCTCTCTCTCTGTCAAATAAATAAATAAAATCTTTTAAAAAAAAAAAAAAAAAAAAAAAAAAAGAAAGAAGAAAAGCAAAGATTCCAGGGACCATCTATGAATGAGCAACACATATTAGTAAGCCTGGGACTATCTATGATGGTGAAACACACATTATTACAAAATTAACCTCACTGCAGCCCACGTTTCTTTTTTCTTTTCTAACCAACTCTTCTTGTATTTCAACCTATCCTTCCTTCTCTTCCCCTTATCATCTCATTTGTTTTTTTTTCCCCCTTTGATCTATATGAATCTGAGTATATACATACTCATGTGGTTTTCATAGTAGCAGTTTTCAGTATCTTTGGTCTAACAAGACTTTCACGTTGGTACAATACTGTGCCAATTCCTCGCATCTCTTTGAGACTGTCTCATAAACTAAAGAGAAATGTTCTCATGAACTGTTTATTCTCTCAGTGGTGGGTTTTAAATTGTTTAAGTGAGAAAGGATCCTCACTGAGCATGGCTAACCAGAAATCAAAAGACAATGATTCGAGTTTCAAATGCTATTAGGTTGGGGATAAACGGAAATGAACTATAGGGTAATGAAAGAGGAAGACTAACTTCATAAAAGAGTAAAGGAAAGGGCAGTTGCTGCCACAAGTGTACAGAGAAGTAAAGTCAGACATCCGTGAAGGGTGGGGGGAGTGGGGCTGGTGGCAGGAAATACATTTTGAAGACTGGAAAATGTTAAGAGGTTAGCCTAGGTTGGATAATACAAGCAAGGCTTTTGGCATCAAATATCTGGGCTTAAATTCTTACCTGTACCCAAGTGATCTTCAGCAATTAAGAGTATGAGCTGAGCATCAGTATTTCCACCATGATTTGAGGATTATATAAGTATATTGCTTAGAACACAACATGGTATTCAATAATTGGCAGCTTTTATACTTACGCTTAAGGATAAAACGGTCCAAAACAGAACTACAGCCTACCAGTGTTGGCAGCTTTTAGAAAAGAGAAAATAGCTATAAATCTAAAAAACAAGAGCAGTCTCTCATAGGCTAGAGAAAGAGTCACAAGATTCACACTCAAGGCCAAAAAACACTGAACCTTTTACTTGATATGAATATTTAAAAACACAGCTTAACAGTAATGTTAATTTTACCACTAGGTGGCAACGATACAGCTGAATTTCACTGACAAGATCAATTTTTAAAATTGAGCAAATCCAGACAGAAATTCCAAGAAGCTTTTATACATTTTCATATTAGAAAAATGAAAAATTCTTTTATATACAATTGAATTTATAGCAGGATGTATAATTATCTGATTCAATATGTATGTTAGTTTCTGATGCTTTTTCCTCTGTGCACTGAGGCAATTCATGCAATAATTTTTAAACAGTTGTCATCACAGAAGTCTTTTAAAAAAAATCTGGACATACATCATTAAGATAACAGAAATTAGGGAAGCTAACAGTCTCCTTGAAGTCTTAGAATTCTAAGAAAGGCACTATAAATATAAAATGCAAAATATTTCAATGAAACAGTTAAAACTTAAAAAAAATGACTGATGGAGAACATTTTTTAAAGGGCCAAAACATGAAATAATATGGAGACCCACTGCTTTTCTGCTTTTAAATTATAGATTAAATCAATATTCACAATCTTTTCAATGTCTTGAATAAACATTAAATTTACTAAGCAAATTTATCAAAAATCTGACTTAAATGGATTCTAGAAGAAAGAATACCTTTTTACAAGTGTCAAAAGAGTAAATTAAAGTCCTTAGAATCTGGCACTTTCCATAATTATTTCTGCTTTCTTCATAAAACAGGTCACAACCTATGGCTTGTTAAAAATAATAATAACTTTATTCTTCTCATTTCTTTTTCTTTTCATATCAAAGGGGAAGGTATGATAAACTTTTTCAAACTATAGACATTTCCAAGTACACAGTAAAAAAAACATAACTTTAAATTCCCAAGATTCTTCCCCACATATAAGGTGGGAGTTCGTATTACCACATATAACATTACAAAACCTGTACTATAATTATGAATAAATAATTACCCAATTCATAATATAAGACCCAATTAAAACAAGCCTATTTATTCCCCTTGTATAAATAACCTAAAGTTCCCCAAATTTTCAACTCCCAGTTTTCTACAAATGAATAGAACAGAATAGCTCATTTATATATCAGCTTTCAAATAGTTTTCTTACTAATTTAGTAATCACTTCCTATATATTTACTTCCAGAAAAATCTCCCCCTCTTGCCACATAAACAAATGTAAGAGAACAAAAGTATGGTTTCTAAGTTATTTTTATAATTCATTGATCAGTTTCCTCATTATTGGACTTCTTTTAATTATTGCAGATCACCCTGAAATCTAAAATATTTCTCATCCTGTCAGTGTATACAGATACACAAACGTAACATTTAAGATGTTAACACAAGAAAAGATTACTGTGGCAGCCCTCATAAACCAAACAACAGATTTCAGGAAAATGCTCAATCTGTTCACTGTTATCTGTAATTTTTTTTTAGAAAGTTTAGGGAATGCCACTGTAATAGAAGGGGTAATTGCAGATCTACAAAAGTGAATACCTGTGTATATGTAATTTATATCTATACAGAATCAGCTTTCAATTATCTGCACAAATAAAGACACAGAGATGATGCAAAACATAATCCTCGAACCACTTCAGATACATTTTTGTATCTGCACTTCATAGGGCTGTCACTGAGAATTAAGAACGCAAAGAAAATTAAATCACACTGCAGAGATTAAGAGTTACAAACACAATTACCAAAACAATGGTTAACAATGACATGCTATTATTGACTTGAGGTTGTCATCTTCTGTTTATTTCTGATGGTGGCTCGAAGTTTACGTATCACGAGTTTATCAGGCAGAATCATATCACCTTGTTGTTCTAGATAATCCAATAAATTTTCAGTCCATTGGAGAGCAGCTGCATGATTAATATGTTTCTCTGGAATCAGTTCTATTTCCTCCTCCTCATTTTCACTAGATTCGTCTGTCTGGCCTTGTGCTCTTCTGATGATTTCACTGTCAGTTAACACTTCATAGCCTGGTTCAGTACTGTCCACTTCAAGCCATTTTTCAATGTTCTCAGTAGTCACATTTTCCAGTCCTTTGGTATGTTGTAAAATGGTGGCCACAGTAGCCACAGAAACATCTTCTTCATCAAAGTCCAAGCCTTCTTTCTCCTCTATGGTAGGAAGAATCTTCTTCCATGCTCTGCTAATGGTAACCGGCTTTACTAAATTCCATGCCATTGCTATTTCATAAAGTGCATCTAGCAGAGTTAGCTTCTTCCAGAATGATTTCAGGTCATTACCTTCTTCCAAGTTGTTCTGAAGAAGACCCGCACGATAATTTCTCTTCATTGTCGCTATGACTCCCTGATCCGAGGGCTGGATCAATGAAGCCACATTAGGTGGTAAATATTTAGCAAATATTTGGCCATCATCTGACCTGAGGACATTTTCATTTGGATGTGTTGGTGAATTATCCAACAAGAGCACAGCCTTTTCCTGCAGGCCTTTAGATCTTAAGTATTCTCGAACCTGTGGCACAAAGATCTTATCAAACCACTGTCGGAAAATGGAAAGATCCATCCATGCACCTTTTTGGCTGAAATAAGAAACTGGCAGGTTTGAGGTGTCAGTTGACTTGAAGGAGCGAGGTTTCTTTGCTTTCCCCACAACACAAAGTTTCAGTTTGTGTAAACCTGTTGCATTGGCACAACACATGATAGTGACTCTTTCTTCAATTGACTTGTGCCCCGAGACAGTGCATTTACCTTTGATCACAGAAGTCCTGGATGGTAGGCATTTCCAAAAGAGTCCAGTTTCATCTGCATTGTAGATCTGCTCAGGCTGTAAATTCTCTCGTTCAATAAAGTCTCGAAAGTTGTTACAAAAATCTTCCACAGCAGTCTCATCTCCATTTAATCTTTCATTTCTAATGTTAATCTCTCTAATGCTGTGCCGCTGCTTAAAACGAGTTAACCAACCAGCGGAGGGGTTAAAATCACCATCCATTCCCAAAGCATAAAAGAAGAACTCTGCCCTTTTTGCACAAATCGGTCCAGATATGGGATTCCCTTTTGCCCTTTGCTGGTTGAACCATTCTAGCATTGCTTTGTCCAGTTCCTCATACATGGATGGTTTCATAGATTTCCTCTTGGCCAAAAGACTTGTGGAATCAGAACTGCTTGCGTAAGTTATAATCTTTTCCTTATTTTTTCTTATATCCCGAACTGTTGTCTCACCAATTCCATAAATCACTGCCAGTTGTTTGGAAGAACCTCCGTCTTCAAGTTTTTTTATTATATCGAGCTTATCTTTAATAGTTAACACCACCCGCTTCCGTTTCCCTGACATGCTGAGGCTCTGGGACTCACGGCCTCACCCCACACTCCCTCGGAAGCAATCTACAAAATCCTTCCTTCTTTCACACAGACTCACTTTAACAGTCCTACACGCTCAGTCTTTCAACCTTACCAGGAACCTGGTGGCCCTGGCCCCGTCCCCGGATGTGCTTGGCCCGCAAAGAGACGGCAGAGGAAGATGAGAGGGGAGGAAGTTTGAGGGAACAGGCCTTTAACTTAGATGGGCAGTAGAGGAGGCCCCAAGCCACCGCGGATAATCCGGATTACAAACATTTGTTTTATTCCCCCAGTGGCCGCGTTAAAGACTATAACCCCATCGTGATCACAAACCTCCTTCACGCCCTGATCCGGAGTACACGCCGGTCACTAGCCCCTGCCACACCCCAAAGTTACTGCAGAGAGCGGAAGAACCAGGGAGTCGGAGACTAGCCCCCTTCCCCAAGTGAACGGTTAGGTTTGATTTCTTCCCCAGAAGCCAACCCCTTCCACCGCAAGCCACACTTCCCCGCGCGGGGCTTAGCCTGGACAGTCCTCCCGGCCCCTCACAGCCCGCCGGGCCCCTCTCCCCACCTCAATTGGAACCAGGACCCGCACCGCTCCCTGACTAACGCGCGGCGACCTCTCCTCCCCCAGCACACGCTCCCGGAAGATGCCCCCTCCCGCTGCCGGCCCCGCCCCTTGCTCCTCCCAGAGGCGGGACTTCCCCTGGTCCCCGGAAGGAGGAGGAGCGTCGCCAGTCTGGAGTGGGTACCTGGGGCGGAGGCAAAGGCGGAGGCAAAGGCGGAGGAGCTTTGAAAGGTGAGGGCGTGGGGCGGTGCGGGGGCAGCTCGGGGCGGGGACTCGCCCTCGCTCAGGCTGCTAATGGTTTATTAACCGAGCAGGGGAAGCGCGCCTCCCGGCAGGCGGGAAAAAAAAATTCCCGCGGGCACTCTCGGGATGGGCGGGACGACACCCCTCAACGTTGTTCTCCACTCGCCCGCCGCCTGGGCCGAGCTGCAGTGGGCGGGGTGCCAGTTTCCTCCGCGGCGGGGAAGTGGGCAGGACTATTGGGGGAAGCTCGAGTGGTGATTTCGCGGGTTTCTGGCCTTTCCAGACTCTTGTTGGTTTTCTGGGTGCGGAGCTCTTCTGGGGCCTGGGGGTTTGTGTCGTCCCTCGCACGTCATCGTGAAGCTCTGTCTAAGGGTCCGGTTTCCTAGCTACGGTGCCCCTCTCTCCCGGAGGCAGAGCAGCGGACTGGCGGGCGTGCTGCGCTGGGTGCCTGCGTTCCGCCAAAGAGCCAGGTTTGTAATCAGGAAAGTGACTCTGGTGTTAATTCCCCAGAGGATCTTTCCTCTGACACTCAACCCTGCAGGATTTAGAGAACCACCTTCAGTGTTAAAAGATTTTAATGAATACTGTAGTTGTCCCGGATGCTAAGCTGGCAGGATGCACTCTATGCGAAATTGTGGAGCGTTGGTTCGTGATTCTAAGTGGGGCACATTGGCTTTCCTCTCTTTATATGTTACCTTCCCATTTCCTATTTCTGTCCTGTTGTGCTGCCCTGTTTTCCAGCAGTGGAAGAACTGTGATAAATTTATTCACAGCAATGTGAAAAGAACTTAAATCAGAATCATACACTGTAGCCCTTAAATCATGTATTATGCCAGCTTGTTTTGGTGTCCCTAGTAATTTCATCAGATTGTGAGCTCCTTGGGAGCAGAGACCGTGTTGTTGATTTCTTCTGGTAACGCCACAGCTCTGAGCATGTGCTGGCACATAGTGTGTACATTCAATAACCATTTCTTTGATCAGTTAAGGTTTCCTCTCCAAACTGTCCTATAAAAGGAAACATCAGGGAGGGGTGTTGTATTACAAACAGGAATGCACCCCTTCTGGTGGAATTTCAAGTAATGGCTGCCCTTCAAACCTTAAAAATGTAAACTGTCATCTGACAGGGCAAGTGATTCCTAGAATGAATCTTTTCTTTAGGATGAGTTAACCTCAAAGTCTAGACTAAAGGATATTTCTTCTGATGAGAAATTGAAGTAGCATCATCAAAGTACCTTTCAGTTGTAGAGTTAGTGTGGGTGAGAGAGTAATATGGATTCTTACCTTTAACTTACTTTCTTTGGCAGAGAGCATAGCTATGTATGTGCCTTTTATGTGATATTAACTATGAAGCACAAAGATGTGATAGTATTGATTTTCTTCATTTATTTAATGCTTTCTGTTTGGAGCCTTTCTGTTTTTCTCTTTGCCTAAAGGTAAGGTTTCATTAAAGAAGCTTGATTAAATTCTCATTTCAAGAAATTGAGTATATACTCAGCATATAAAGAAATTACATCCATTGCATGGATTCTTTTTTTGAGTGAATTCCAAAGACCAAGAGATGGCTTATTCATCAGCCTAGCTTCACCTTCTCATTTCTCTCCTCAGGTTCAGTTCACTCACCTTTTCCCTCTGTCATCATTCTTCCCTCCCCAGCTAACATAGGAAAAGTATTCACAATTTTAAAAGAGGAGCCTATCATTTAAATTATCTTCTTTTTCAATGACAGAATTTTTGACGTTATTGATAAAATAGCAGTTTTGAAATATGAAGAGAGAACTGGAAATTTGGCAGTTGGACAAATGAAACTTGATTTATTTTACGTAAATAAAATCTGCTTCTTCAAATATCCAGTACTGCAGTTTTCCCAAATAAATTTTTTATCTCTCATCAGAGACTGCCTTTTTTGAAATTTTTACTTTTGGACTCAATGGGGAATCCTTAAATTTTGTAATCAGTGTCATCAATAAGATGGTAGAGGGAAGTTTCAAATTTTCATCGCTTTTGCACATTCTTTTCTTGCCTGTTGGACGATTTCCAGAAGTGTCTGGCCTAACTCATGTGCACTAAAATTCTGTTACATAATTTTTTAAAAAGCATGTTTGTAAACTCTAAACTATTTTGATTATTTTATGAAACTAAAATTTAGCATGAATGAGAGATAAAATAATGACTTTTTAAAGGCATGATTTTTACTACCTTGTATAAATATAGTATTGGCAGCAGTCATTGTGTAGGACTGGACGGGGAATCAGGAGACCTGGTTTCTAATCCCTGCTCTGTCACTAACAAGCTGTGTGATCTTCGGTAAGTCACTTAAACTCTGTCCTTGGCTTTGATATTTACAAATGAAGGGAGACAGTATCTTCCTTCTAGGATAATTGTCAGGATTTAAAAACAGATATGAAAATACACTAAAAAATTCCTATACATATAGGATTTATTCATAGCTTAACCATGTGTAAGTGATAGGTATTTTTATAGTGTCATGTGCTTACCTGTTCTACCATTGTCATAGGAGTCACCTATTGATATGATAAATAACTGTCTTTTGTGAGATAGTCATCTAGTGTACATGAAACTGCTTTTGAGGACTAATAAAATCATCTTTCATTTAATGTTCCTAATGTTCACACCTGCTTTAGTGTATCTACTGAAGCCATATTTGTCATTTGTTTTCATAAATGTTTTTTCATTATTTCTCCTAATTCAGACAGACTTATTAGAAAGACATTAGTAGTGTAATGCACTTGCACAGTTTGTGCAAATTTAACTGTATGTGCCCAAAAAATATTTATTTGTAACATATGGCTTCACAATATAAGCTGCCTGATTTATCTGGTGCTTAATTAAAAAAAAAAAAAAACCAACAGTGATCTGTTCAAAATCTGGAGAAGAAACTGGGTGGATCTACTGTGAAGCAGTATGGTATATAAAAAAACATACTTTAAAGAGTAATATAGAGATTTTTTTAAAGGTGATTTTGACCACAGTTCTCATCTTTGCTGATTTTATTATAAGCCTTCTGTAATATGCAACCAAAGTGTAACTTCAAGTAACAGAATATTTTGTCAGTTGACTAGGATTTGTTAGATTGCTGTTATAATGCTTAGTGTATCTCCTAACAGTTACTGTCATAAGGTCACTCT
Source organism: Neomonachus schauinslandi (assembly GCF_002201575.2). NCBI lineage: Eukaryota > Metazoa > Chordata > Mammalia > Carnivora > Phocidae > Neomonachus > Neomonachus schauinslandi. The sequence goes on along the minus strand of NC_058413.1, from coordinate 74,840,593 downwards.
TCAGCCTACACTATAAAGAAAATTTCTGGTATATAATCTTAGCAACCGTTATCCTGATTTTATATGAGGTGTTACCATTGTAGAAACTGTCACATTGCTTTTAAACATAACAGAATTTGTACAGTCAAATGAGTGGTATTTCCCCCACTCCCACCCACCCAAAAAAGGAATCATCTTGGAAAGCTATAAACTTGATTCAGTGATACTACCATTGCTCAAAAAATTTTGGCATTCTATTTTTCGATTACCTTCAAAGTTACAGCACATTTTAAAAATATCTGTAATGGTAATTAATATTCATATTTTGAAATTGGATTTAATTTCTGGAAGCTGCTAACAGTCCCTAAACTAAGACAAGTCAATAAAATAGGTATTTAAGCCACTTTTTGGGATTAAAAAAAATGGAGTGGGGTTATTTTCATATTTTTATGTATTGTTTGATACTATGTTTTATAGAAAATCTCCAAGAATATTCTGTGCCATAGTGCAAATATTGGAATAGTTAGTCTCATAAGGTGATTTCTTTTGAAGGAGATAGCACTCAATAGAATATATAAGTTCTTATACATATATTATGAGGTCAGTCTCATTACATTGTGATCATATGTCTAATTCCTTAGCAACTACAGAAGTATATACGTGTTACTGTTCTAGTTATCTTACTTGTCTCTAATTGTTCCTTTATTATGTACTTGTGATAATTTTAATGGTGGTCAGCCTTCTCTGAATCAGAAACTTACAGTATTTGTTTTCCTTCCCAATATCATGTTCTGCTTCACCATGAAACTATTTTTTCACCCAATTTTGGATTATTAGTAAGTTTTCTGTTGGATTATATCTTTAACTTTGAGTGGTTTAAAGCCACTGCCATTTTACTAAAGTATATAGAAGCTACAATCTTAGTGGATAGGTGATCTCTTAATTTTACAATGCTATTTTTTGTCAGCTACTACTTTATAACTTTCTTCATATAAATTGATTGATCCTTTATGTTATAATTCATATCATTTCTCTGTTCAGAATCCTTGGCCTAAGGATGAATGATTCTGGTAATCCCACCCTGTTTCTATACTTGTCTCTTTTTTTCCAGCATAAAGCCTTTCTTCACACCTTTTTTGGTTACATTTACTTACTTAACATACCATGTTCTCTCTCAGTGCCGAAGTTTTGACCTTACCATTTTTACCTGCCTGAAATCCTTTTTTCTGTCATTCTTTTTGTTGAAATATAGCCAGTCCTTTAGAAGTCTATCAGATCATATCTGTTCAATAAAATCTTCAGTGAAGCACTTGCTATACTCTACTTCCTGCATCTTTATAATTTTATTGCAGTTATTTTTCTCTCTCATTTTGTACTAAATGAATACCTTGCATTTTTCTTAATATATGTTTGTATGTTCTACCCATGGATAATAATCTTCTGGAGAACGGGACCATTATTTTTCTGTGTATCCCTTTCAGCACAAAATATAGCATAATTCAGAATAAATGTTCATACAATTATTTCATAGATGTTCAATAAATTATATGTTGAATAAACTATCTTAACTCAGATATTTTATGTGATTTTTGCCTTTGTGAACCATTTTATAACACCAAATAAATATAGTTTGTACCATAAATGCATTCATTGTTGTAATCTGGTTATCATTATTATATTCCTAATAACTTTATTTTGTAGAAGCTTAAGTGAAAATGGTACATGTTAGAAGACACGAAACAAGGAAAAATTCTAAAACTCAAGAGCATGAGCAGAAATCTCGAGTTGATTGGAGGCGGACTAAAAGAAGTAGTATCTCACAGTTATTTGATAGTGACGAAGAGCTTGACAGTGACGAAGAGTTTGATAGCGACGAAGAGCTTGACAGTGATGAAGAGCTTGACAGTGATGAAGAGCTTGATGATAACAAGGGGTTTGATAGTAATAAAAAGCCGGAAAATGAAAGAGAACTTAGATTAATTAAAGTTGAAAGTGAAAGTAGTAACTGTGAGCATCTCATGAACACTGGCAACAGTTCAGCATATGAAGAAGAAAAGAACAAAAACAAATATAGAAGTGTTGACTTACCAGATCATGGAAAACATTCAAGTCAAGAGGATGATGATCTCAACAAACACACTGGACAAATAATAGAAGAGGACTTAGAAGAAGAACACATCAAGCGAGGGAAGAGAAAAAGGATCTCCTCTGTTATGTATGACAGTGATGAGAGTGATGATAGTGATATCCTAGTTAGAAAAGTAGGTGTTAAACGTCCACGTAGAGTGGTTGAAGATGAATGTTCTTCAGTTGAGATGGAGCAAAAAAAACCTGAAAAAACTCTAGCTGCAAGAAAGCGAGAACAACTCCAGAAACTGAAAGAACTCTCAAAACAAAGATCTCGTCAGAGACGAAATAGTAGTAGAGATTTTGAGGTGTGTTATATTTTATTGGTTTTGTTACTGTTTTTAAATTTTTCCTTAAAGTATTTATTTTTTATAAAAATCAAAGTGTTGAGTCTGTTCTATTTCTCAATTCTTGAATTTATTTTTCAATCAAGTATCCTTGAACATGTTTGATTGCACTGTTGTGTCTAATATATAGTTTTATCATGAGCCTCAGTTTATCATTCTTTTAAAATTGAAAGACTGTTTCATATGGTCTTTCCTCTTTTTAACTTCTAATTATAATCTTAATGTCCACTTTAAACATTTTATATCATTTACCAAGGTATATTATCTTCTTCCTAATTCCAAAAGTTCAGCATTTAACATGACAAGACTTTTTTTTAACCTTACAATATGATGTTAATTTCCATGGATCATTGTTTTGGTTTCAGATTTAATCTTTTAATTTCATATCCATACTGACAATTTAAGGGTACAAATTTACTGAAGGATGTGTTTTAATTTAATTAGGACTCTGAAAAGGAATCCTGCCCAAGCAGTGATGAAAATGATGATGATGAGGAGGAGGAGGAGGATTATGAATATGATGAAGATGGAGATGATTATATTATTGATGACTTTGTAGTTCAAGATGAGGAGGGTGATGAAGAGAATAAAAGCCAGCGAGGAGAAAAATTGACTACATCACAACTGAAATTAGTAAAACAGAATTCTCTTTGTAAGTTAATATCAAGAAAATGTTTTATGACTTGCTCTAATCATGATATTATATCAAGTATCAAATCAGCCTTTTACTATATGTTCTAAGTCATTGATGAGGAACTATGGTTTTATTTTTAGGTAATTTTGTCACTCTGATAATAGTCTTTTCTAGTAGTTTCAGGAACCCTTTATACTCAAAAGTTATTGAGGACCCCAAAGAGCTTTTGTTTTTGTGGGGTTTACCTATCAACATTTACCACTGTAGAAATACAAAACAGAGAAATTTAAAATATATTTATTAATTAAGACTTAAACTAACATTAATAAGCTTGTTACATGTTAACATAAATACCATTTTTATTAAAAATAACTATTTAAAAAATAAAAATGGCATTGTTTTACATTTTAATAATTGTATTTAATATATAGCTTGATAGAAGGCAGCTAGGTTCTGATACCTGCTTTTGCATTCAGTATTTTGATGTTTTGGTTGAAGTAGATGAGAACAATTTTGCTTCACACAGATAGGTAGCTGGAAAAGGGAGAAAGATTTTAAAAGTATCTTCAAAATAATGTGGATATTCTTATTTGTCACTATACCACAATTCAACAAGTGATTGTTTCTTAAAGTTAGTTGCAATATGGAATCGGAAACCATATAAACTCATTTGTATGGTTTATATATGCAACTAATTTTAATCCCTACTTACATTGCATTCCATTAATCTGTCTTGCAGTTTGAATGGATCTTTTACCCATACATGACTTTGTAACATCATGCATTAGTCATTTGGAAAACATTGGTTCACTGGGTTATGTAGATCTTCCAAATGTTGACACATTTCTTTATATAATATTTTCAAAATTACATCTGTTAATATCACCACCAATCTCATCAAAAATTTTTTTAGGTATGGGGAAGCTGTCCAAGCTCACCGTAGTAGCAGATACAAGTTTTCTAAAATTCTAATTTCTACTTTAAAATGTTTTTTTTTAATCTCTGGCAACAAATACTGTGAATTCTTGAAATCACAGGTTCCTTTTGTTCTTTTTTGAGAAAATTGACAAATGCCTGAATATCCATTGTTTGTCAGTTGTTCGTTCATTCTTTTTCTTTCTTTCGTTTTCTTTTTCTTCCTTCCTTCCTTCCTTCCTTCCTTCCTTCCTTTCTTGTAAGTAAGTAAGTAAGTAAGTAAGTAAACTTTGCACCCAGCATGGGGTTTGAACTCACAACCCTGAGATCATGAGTCACATGCTTGTGGTGCCTGGGTTGCACATTCCATTAAGCATCCGAGTCTTGGTATCTCTGTTCAGGTAGTGATCTCAGGGTCCTGAGATCGAGCCCTACATTGGGCTCCGCCCTCAGCACAGAGTCTGCTTCAGATTCTCTCTCCCTCCTGCTCCTGCTCTCTCTTTCTCTCTCTCTAAAATAAATAAATTTTAAAAAAAGAGTTGCATGCTCTACTGACTGAACCAGGCTGGTGCCCTGTCAGTTGTTCTTTCAAGTAAACATGGTGTTTCATGATAAATGAATCTTTTTCAGCTCCCAACTCAGTTTTTCCTCAAAGTATGATTGATCAGACCATGATACAGCATAGGTCCTTTATGCATACTTCCCATTTCATCCCATTGAATACTAAAAAGATGTATGTTCAAGATTTAATAAAATTAATAGTTTTTACTACTTCATCAAAGACATTCTTTAGTGAAAGTAGCTTTTTACTGAATGTATAGCAATGATGACTACAGTGATTACTAGTGGTTTGGTGCTACTGCTGTAATTCATGTTAGGGAGCCAGCTGCCTTACCCATAGTGACTTTTTGTGCCATCATTGAAAATGTCAACATGGTAAAAACAGCATGATTATCTTAGTGTTATTATTTTGATTTCATCGATCCCCTATAAGTCTGTAGACTTATAGGTGTCTACAGACCACACTTTGAGACCCTGACAATTTAGGGTATCTTAAAATATGTATTATTTTTCTAATCCCTATAATTGTGCATAAATCCAAAGACTGTTTTTATGATGTTTTACAACTCTGGCAGAAACAGGCTGTTGAGTGAATACATTTTTTTTTTTTTTAAAGATTTTATTTGTTTGACAGAGAGAGACACAGCGAGAGAGGGAACACAAGCAGGGGGAGTGGGAGAGGGAGAAGCAGGCCTCCTGCCGAGCAGGGAGCCCGATGCGGGGCTCGATCCCAGGACCCTGGGATCATGACCTGAGCCGAAGGCAGACGCTTAACGACTGAGCCACCCAGGCGCCCAAGAATGGATTTTTTCCAGGTTTTTTTAAATGGTCATATTTACTAAAATTATGTATAACATGGTTCAATATGAATCTCGTGATTTATAATAAAATAGTAGATTGAGGTATGGATTAAATTTCAAGAAATTTATCAGTTATAGAGATGCCAGTGATAAGCATCTATATTTCAAAAGTCAGTGACTACTTTCCTTACATCAGTAGTCACTTGTTCGCCTGCCACCTGGACACGGAAGTTTTACCGAAACTCAATTAGGACATATCCCATCATTCTGGATATAATATCTAGAATGTGATAAAACATTTTCTCAGTGATACCTACTCATGCCTACTCCTGCTAATTAATGAAAATTAAAGTTCATCATTCCTTCTCTATTCTACATCTCTATGCTTACTCTTGTTTTTTAAGGGATAATTTTAGATTTATTGAAGAGTAGAAACTACAGAGAGTTCCTACATAACCCCTCTCACACACAGTTTCCCTATAATTAACATTTTGCAATAATTTGGTACATATGGTAAAATTGATGAGCCAATATTGATACAGTATTGTTAACTATAGTTCATATCTTATCTCAGGGCTCACTCTTTGTGTTGTACATTCTGTGAGTTTTGACAAATATATAATGATACAACAGGTATCCATCATTACAATATCATACAGAATAGTTTCACTGTCCTCAAAATCTCCTGTGTTCTACCTATTCATTTCTTCCACCCTCCACTGAACTCCTGGCAACCGCTGATCTTTTTAACATCTCCACAGTTTGCCTTTGCTGGAATGTTTTATAGTTGGAATTACACAGCATGTACCCCTTTCAGACTGAATTTTTTCACTTAATAATATGCATTTACGTTTCCTCCATGTCTAATGTGGCATGATAGATTATTTCTTTTTATCACTGAATAATATTTCATTGTCAGGATGTGCCACAATTTGTTTATTCATTCACCTGCTGAAGGACATGTTGGTTGCTTCCAAGTTTTGGCAATTATGAATAAAGCTTCTATAAATATTTGTGTGCAGATCTTCTATGGATACAACTTTTCAGCTCATTTGGATAGATACCAAGGAGCTCTGTGCTTGCTTCTACTATTGAGCATCTCCACCTCAGAGAGAGATGAATCTCTTTTTATGCAATACATTTTACCTTGTCTGTTCCTAATTGCAACTTCTTTCGGCTTTATCCTTACAAGTTGTCTTTTCTCAACTTGTAACCATATTCATGCCTTTCCTCCCTTTAGTTGGTATGTTTCATTAACCACTATTCAAAATTGTATCCTTTGTTCCAGTTTCCCATTAACTCTACCAAGCATTGTTGAGCTCTTGCACCCATCAATCCAGTGAAATTGCTCTCATTAAAGTTAGTGATTACTTTCTAGTTGCCAAAATGCTTGTCAGTTCTTATGTTAAGGTGATATTTGTTAATGTGTTTTGCCACTAACAATTGATCATTCTCCCTTTTAGAAAGTTCTCTTTTTAGCTTCTGTGTTACCATCCTATCTTGTCTTCCCCTTTATAATACTGCTTTCCTCTTTTTCCATTTGCCATGTAAATATTGATGTTTCTAAAGGTCATCCTCAAACTCCCTGGCTTGTGCTTCAGGCATTCTCTTCCCATAACTTTAGCCCAGTCTATGGGCAAAAATTGCCAAACTTTTATTTCCAGCACAGATTTCTCCAAAGCCTAAATCACAGTTTTTCATCTTACTGAACATTTTCATCAGGGTATCTTTCAGACACCTCAGACTCAATATGTGTAAAACTAAATAATTGAGCAGTAACATAAAGGAGTTCTGGGGTGGTGTAGAAATACTGTTTTCTTGGTTGCCATGGTGGTTACACAACTTTATGCATTTGTCATAGAACTGTACACCAAAAAGAGTGAAATTTATGGTATGTAAAAAAAGTAAAACTCAATAAAGAGAGCCAAATAAATGGGCATCCCCGCTTCCAAAAAATAACCTCAATGGTTAATCCACTTCACTTCTCTTTGCATTTCTCACACCGTTTAAAGTTGATGATACATTATAGGAACTCATTGTTAGTTGGATGGATGGATGATTAAGATAAGTGTATTGACTAAAGGCTCTTGGGTCTATACTTCAAGACAGAGAAATGTTAGATGTGATAAGATTTCTTAAAAACATCAGAGGAAAACAACCCCACACATTTTAGAGTGATAATGTATGACTTGTTTTTAATACTTATAAATGTTTATGCCATTTATGAATATAATAAATAAAATTAAATGTAGGCAGTTTCCAATTTTCAAGGGATTATGATCTAAAAGTCGCTATAGGTTGGGCGCCTGGGTGGCTCAGTCGTTAAGCGTCTGCCTTCGGCTTAGGTCATGATCCCAGGGTCCTGGGATCGAGTCCCACATCGGGCTCCCTGCTCGGCAGGAAGCCTGCTCCTCCCTCTCCGACTCCCCCTGCTTGTGTTCCTGCTCTCGCTATCTCTCTCTCTGTCAAATAAATAAATAAAAATCTTTAAAAAAAAATAAAAGTCACTCTAGGTTAATTCTTACACTTTAAAAATATATTTTCTCATTAAAGTAATAACCTATGTGATTATAATAATAAACATGTTGTGGCCTTGGTTAGGCTATAATTAGGGTAATATTTGCAGATTCATTCTCTTCCCAACCTCTCTAAGAACACTGACAACTACTCATAGCCAACATATGATCACAATTTGTGAGGAACATTTCCTAATTCCAAATTCACTACTCAGGTGAGAATCACAATGAGTGGCCAATGCAATTTTACCTTTTGGATGAGAACAGTTCTACCTATATGAAGACATTTTGTCACTTCCTCATTATCTGCCACTTGGCTCTGAGCGATGTGTCTGTAACACCTCAGAATAGTTTCCTTTTCTACTACACCTTTGATGCAGTTTAAGACAATCATGGTCTTTTTTCCTTCTCATAAATCCCCCTGTATTTCTCTAAATTTATTTTGAGACTGCAGCTCCCAGAAAAGATATGATAAAAAGTAGAGGGATAGACTAGCTGTGGTCCACTGTATTCCAGACCTATAATGTTCACATGCTAATAATAATATACACAGATAGATAGGAATAACCTTCAGATTTGTGGATACTGAAAATTGTTTTTCCAGTACTCTATGATATGTTCAAAGTGACAGAGAAGGAAGTATAGACAGAAGAGTACATCTCAGTCTACTAGTGCCTCACTAGATAAATACTTGCTAGAATACTGGAAATTAGATTAAACGCAAATATTAACTTAGTCTCCACCTAGCAATTAAAGAGAATAATTCTATCAACATAACACAGAGTGTGCCTAAGAACAGTCTTGCAACCATTTACATTAAATATTAAATTCTAGAATTTTCCCTTTTTTGTAGGATAAGTAAAAAGTGCCAGTGAAATCATATTGTAGCACAAGGGAAAGGTAACGTTGCCCTGAAGACTCAGAGGAAGAAAATGCCTGTGAAAAGTGTTTCATTAAAGGAAACAGAAGAAAATTGTACAAAGCATCTGCTTTACAATCTGTGAAAAGGAAATAGGAAGTTGTAAGGAAAGAACAACTTGAGGGGAAATAGAGCTACCTGAGATAAGGATTAGTTGCTAGAAAATTAAAAATATAAAGTCAGAAATAAAATCTGTACTGAAAGATGTAAACAACAGAATTAACAGTACAGAAAATCATCAGTGATACATAGGTTAAACTTAAGTTCTTTTGCATAGAGAAAATGAAAACAGTTCTAAAGGAGAAGATAACACATAAAGGAGTAGAAATTATCCTACTCACAAATTTCTGCAGGGAAATACAGAACAAATGGAAATCTAAAGGAAGAAAATTCTATAGCTTTAGTGGGAAATGTAAAAGAAGATTTGAATGTGCTAAGAGACAGCATGTTTTTGGATGGAAAAACATGGACATGTGAATTCAGAGGTGTGATAGAAGAAAATACTGTTGAGTTGCTGAACACATGCATTTATGCAAATTAAGGAGGCTCACATCCTAATAAGTTGATGAAAATAGATTTGCAAATAGACATATGAAGGAAATATTTTTCTAATTACAAGAATGAAGAAAGAGTTATCTAGCCATCCTTTTTAGAATTATAAAATGGTTGGGCACGTGGGTGGCTCAGATGGTCAAGCGTCTGCCTTCGCCTCAGGTCATGATCTCAGGGTCCTGGGATCGAGCCCCGCATAGGGCTCCCTGCTCAGCGGGAGGCCTGCTTCTCTCTCTCCCTCTACTACTCCTCCCTGCTTGTACTCTCTCACTCTCTCTGTCGAATAAATAAATAAAATCTTAAAAAAAAAAAAAAGAATTATAAAATGGTTTAATACAGGGGTGCCTGGCTGACTGGCTCAGTCAGTTAGGCAGCCGACTCTTGATTTCGGCTCAGGTCATGTTATCATGGGTCGTGGGATCAAGCCCCGTGTGGAGCCCTGTGTTGGGCTCCATGCTCAACAAGGAGTCGGCTTGAAGATGCTCTCCTCCTGCCCCTTCCCTGACTCATGGACACACTCTCCCTCACTCTTTTTCTCTCTATAAAATAAATAAAATAAAATCTTTTTAAAAAAGAAGACAAAAATTTTCTACTTTGTTCTAGATGTTTTGAACAATATAATAAAAAAGTAAAACAAGAAATATAACTATTGAAAAGGAAAAGACATTATTTGAACATATATATATATATATATATATATATATATACACACACACACACACACACAAGCTATAAGTTTCTGACTCATTTAACCAGGGATACAAAGAGAAAGCATATGAATAGCTTGAGAGCAGGAGTAAATGCAGCATATATTTCCATAGTTTTCTTATGTTCCTTTTTTTCCTATTGCGGGGGGTACCTGTTAAGAGTAGAAAAAGAACCCAATTTCTTGCTCTGTCTCTGCTTTCTTACACTAGGCTCATACTTCCATTTCAAAAGAAAGTACACCAACACTCTGTGTGCTTCTATCTAAGAGAATATGTATGAACATTCACTCGGTTCTTGAAATAAACTTAGCACTAGCAAGACCACATCCTTCTCAGGGTTGGGGGAGAAAGCAGAGTCACTGCACAGGAATTCCTGAACAGTATCTCCCTCTATCCAGCTCTGCGATGTGCTAGGAAGTTCATTTTCTGCAAATATATAAGAGATCTGACTATTGGGGATTTGCAAAAGATCTCAGAAAGATGACCAGATTTACAATGAATATGTAAAATTCAATAGTTTTCTTGTATGCTATCAATAATTATTTAGAAGATATAATGAAAGACAATTCCATTTATAGTAGCAAACAAAATAAAGTTCCTAGGTCTAATCTTAGGAAGAAAAGCATGACTTTATAGGTACAAGAATAAACTTTACTGTGAAATAGCAAAGAAAACATGAATAAAAGAGACACAGCATGTTTCTGGAAAGCAGTAAATAGTACAAGAAATTATTTCTTCTGAAATTAACTTTTTTGGGATGGAGGGGCAAAGGGAGAGAGAGAGAGAGAGAATCTTAAGCAGGCTCCATGTGCAGCTCAGAGCCGGATGCGTGGCTCAATCTCACAGCCCTGAGATCATGACCTGAGGCGAAATCAAGAATCTAACACTTAACCAACTGAGTCACCCCGGAGCCCGTGAAATTAACTTTTTGATTCAACTTTGCAAAAACAATGCTAAAGTTCACTTGGGAAAAATATATGAGAATAAATAAAATTAGACAACAAACAGTAAATCAGAAGGACTTGCCCCACCAGATATAAAAAGTTATATAACATTTCAGTAAGTAAAGCAGTGTAGTACTGGCATGAAGATGATGGCCAGATCATTAAGAAAGGTACAGGGTGCTGAAACAAAATCTTAGCATATATGTGAAATTAATATATGATAAAAGATGCATGGAAAATCAACAGAATGACTAAACTACCCTATGATAGGGTATGGGGAAATTGACTACCTTGAAAAAATCAAGTTATGCATAAACACAAAAACTGTTGATTTTCTCCTGTATTCTTTTGCAATTTTTATAATCATAGAAGAAAATTTTAAATGATATTCCTAGGATGTTCCACAGAAGCTTATCCACTATAGGGATTCGAGCACTGGAAAAAAAGCTGTGGAGGAGGTCTGAGCTCTAATCCTGATTCTTCCTCTATCTAGTTGTGTGACCTTGGGTAAGTTCTTTCATCATTGGGTCATTTTTAAAAATTTTAAAATGAAAGATTTGAGGGGCGCCTGAGTGGCTTGGTCGGTTAAGCATCTGACTCTTGATTTTGTTTCAGGTCATGATCTCAGGGGTGTGAGATCAAGCCCCACATCAGGCTCCCTGCTGGGTGTGGAGCCTGCTTAAGATTCTCGCTTTCCCTCCCACCACCGCTCTCTAAAAAAATAAAATACAAAATACAAAATAAAATGAAATGAGAGATTTGTATTATTTTCTCCAATTTCCCATCCAAGTCTAAAATTCCATGCTCTGAACTATATTATCAAACCTATCTAGCATGCAGAACAACATCTACATAGGGGATAGTAGCATGAAATCTAGAGTCACACTGTTTGGGTTCCAGCACCGGTTTCAACACTTACTAGCTGTGTGATCTTGGGGAGATTTTTCATCCTCTTTGTATTTATTTCCTTAACTAAAAATAAATTGAGGGTATTGATAGTACCTCACAGGCTTGTATTGAGAAATAAAGCAATGCATGTAAGTACATAAAATAATGCCTGGCATATACTTGCTCAATACAATATTTTTTTCTTTTTTTTTCTTTTTCTTTTTAATTTTTTTTAAAAGATTTTATTTATTTGCGAGAGAGAGAGAATGAGAGACAGAGAGCATGAGAGGGAGGAGGGTCAGAGGGAGAAGCAAACTCCCTGCTGAGCAGGGAGCCTGATGTGGGACTCGATCCCGGGACTCCAGGATCATGACCTGAGCCGAAGGCAGTCGCTTAACCAACTGAGCCATCCAGGCGCCCCTACAATATTTTTTTCAATCTGAGATGCCAGGAGCTTAATTCCTCCACCACCCATCTATCCATTCAAGCACAGCGAAACTGAGGCCTTCCTGACTCTTTTGAAGGAGATTCTGATATTGGTAGGAGAGAGATTCTGTGGTTAGGCAAAAATTCTCCAGATGATTCTGATCCTCTGCCCTTTCCTTTTACTCCCAATTCTAAAGAAACACCGTCAAAGTCTTTAAAATAGAACAATAGTTCCCAAACTCTACAGCAGGTGAGTAAGGTTGAGCATCAGCACATTCAAAGACTGATAAAATCAGAGGGATAAAAAATTCTATTTCAATTTATTTGGTAGTTAAACTTAGGAGCACAGGGAATGAATTTCATGGTTTTTTCCCCCTCAACATGCCTGTTAATATTCCCAGAACATTTTTCCCTTAATATAGCTTGGAAAGTGCTAGATAGAGTTTAAATGCAGTTTAACACTCACAAATTAAATGATGGTCCAATACTATATTATATCCAGAGGTTGATTAAATCTAATCAAAATTGAATGCTATTGAAGTATTACTTAATTTTCCAATTACATTCTACTGATTTTTAAAAAAATACTCATAAATGGCTGTGATCAGTTCTTTTGTAATTTAAAGTCTAAGGGCCCCGGTGCAAATTATCTGCTATTGTCATTTAATTTTATTACTGCTTTATTTTGGCCACTTTAGTACTATAATAAATGTTTGCTTAAAAAAGATTGCGTACTAAATATTTTTCCTGAAATCTAAAGAGTTATACAGCCCTTTTAGTAGCTAAAATATAAGTAAAAACATTTCTCCATGTTAAATCTCATCTTTATTTTATTTCAATGAAAGCAAGGTCAAAATTCACTCATAAATGCTAACATAGGTCTTATTTGCTTAAATTTCTCACCAAGCATCATCCACTTTTCCTGAAATGCTCAGGCTGCCCCTAATATAGGTTCCCAGGCCAGGGCAAATGTTCTGTGATGACCATTTGGATCAAGGAAGAGGTTGTGTTTAATAGAGAATATTTCTACAGCCATAGTAAACCTTGACCCAAGAGCAATGGGAAATAGTAGGGACCTTCTCTCTTACCATTGCATGGCCCATCACAACAGATGATTCCATGGACTACAATGGGTTAGTGGGAAGGTAGGCTTATATATTCAGTATGAGAAAGAGAAGACAGAACTTTTCTAAACTGATATGGAAAATCCTAAATCTGGAGCAGCAGAAAGGGAAATGGAGTTTTTATAGCCATTGGGGTTTTGGCTAGGGTAGTAATTTCTTGGGCAATTTCATATGTACCATGTTTCGAAGAGAAAGAAAGACAGGAATTTCAGGTACATGTTGAATAATCTACCTATAAAAGTTTTCTCTCTTGCTCTCTCTAATTGTTAAGTTGATAATTAAACTTGGGTCCACAGGGGATGATCTGGGTTTTTTTTTTTTTCACAATGTATCTCTTAATAGTTTCTGAATAGTTTTCCCTTAATAAGTTTGGAAATTGAAGATTATTTGAAAGAACAACTTGAAATTTGGATTAGAAGTCAGTAAATCTGGAAAATGGAGATTTGCTCAGTGACAAGTCACTGAGGCAGCTATAAAATTAGGATAATTAAGCGAATTCTCCTACTTATAGTATTCATTTCTTAGAGAAAGGAACCTATTTTATTCAGGGAATTTTTATTTATCTAGTATATTCTAATATGTATTTAAAATTAATTTCAGATTCTTTTAGTGACCACTATACTCACTTTGAAAGAGTTGTGAAGGCTCTTCTGATCAATGCTTTAGATGAATCTTTTCTGGGAACATTGTATGGTAAGTTAATACAAATGGAACAATTAAGAGTTTTTTTTCTTTTTCCAATTTTTAAACACCCTACTAATATAATAATATAATACTATGTAATACAATATATACTTAAGCAAAACCAAGAGACCCATTCTTAAGGCCCTCCAATTGTTCCCTCTAGGATCAACTACACCAGAAGCCCATTCACATCAAGAACTTGTTACTGTTTATTATTTGTGATATGTGGAAAGTGCAAAAGAAATATGTCATGTTCCCCTGACCTTAGAGAGTTGACAGTGAATGTGAGGATGTAGGACAGACTCAAAACAGCAGAGTAGTTCAATACCCATGTGTTGTCCCAGCCTCTCTAAGCTCATTGAATTTCACCAAAAGTTATGTGCTGTTTTATGCTTTTGTGCCTTTGCTCATACTGTTTCCTCTTAAAATATAATCCCTTTCTACCCTAGATTTTCCAGGTGAGTATAAAATTGTTTTCACTGTCAAAGCTACTATGACCCACTCAGTATTTTTACTCCCTCATTTGTGCTCTCAGTTCCCTGGTGGTACTGATGTGTATATACTTTTCATACTGTATTGAAAATGTATTTTTGCCTTCCTCTCTTCTAAGAGTACAAGAAGAACCATACTTTGGATATACACTTATCCCTTGCATCTAGCACATCTGGAAGTTAATAAAGATTATAAATATGTTGTATTGAATATCTACCTAATTGCCTAAGTGAGATTTCATTCACAGTTTATTGAGCAAATATTTATTGAGTGCCTAAGGGGCCAGCATTTATCTGAGGGCTGGGGATATGGCAATGACTATGACATACAAGATTCCTGCCCTCATGTTGCTTAAAGTCTAATGGGAGAGACAGACCATGAAACAAATATATAACATAATACAATTTCAACTAGTGATTAGTTCTTGGAAAAAAAAAAAATAACATAGGTTAAAGAGACCCAAGAGTGATAAAGGAAAAGAAAGTATCTGTTAGATTCGTCAAAGAAGGTCTCTCAAGAGGTGACTTTTAAATGAACGAAGTCAGGGGGAAAATAATGCATTGATCTATCTGAGAACACAGTAAGTGCAAAAGACCCTTAGGTAAAAGTAAGTTTGATGTGATAGATGAATGGATAAAGAAGAAGTGGTATATATATCCAACGGAATATTACCCAGCCATAAAAAAAGCATGAAATCTTACCATTTTCAACACATGGATGGATCGAGAGGGTATAATGCTAAGTCAGAGAAAGACAAATACTGTATGATCTCACTTACATGTGGAATTTAAGAAACAAAACAAATGAACAAAGAAAAAAAACAAACAAAACAAATAGACTCTTAACTATAGAGAATAAATGGGCAGTTACCAGAGAGGAAGTTGGTGGGGGGGATGAGTGAAAAGGTGAAGGGGATTAAAAGTACACTTACTGTGATGTGCACTGAGCAATGCATAGAACTGTTGAATTGCTATATTGTACACCTGAAACTAATATAACACTATATGTTAATTTTACTGGGATTAAAAGAACAGAAAAGAATAAGTTTGATGTATTCAGGGAACAATTAGAAGGCCTCTGTGGTTTGTTCCTTTCCCTAATGTTCTGATAGAATCTTTTTTTCTTTACTTAACTATTTTTTTAAAAATTTCAAATGCTTCTAACCAATTAACCAAGTATCTTTCTAAAACTATGGGAAGAAATCCTTAAGTATTCAACTATTTAAATATTGCCTAATAATGTTTCTCAACCTTGGCACTATTGGTATTTGAGGCTGGATAATTCATTGGTGTAGGGGCTTAGACAGACAGACAGATAGATAGATAGATAGATAGATAGATAGATAGATAGATAGATAGATAGATAATTTCCTCAGGGCTAAGTGATTATTTGCTGCTGTTGTTCCCCTGAACAGATGGCACCAGACAAAAATCATATGCACAAGATATGTTGACATCTCTCCATTATTTGGATAACCGCTTTGTTCAGCCTCGTCTAGAGAGTTTAGCTTCTAGAAGTCGTTGGAAGGAGCAATATAAGGTATACAGTTTAATTTGTTTTGAGTCTCTGGTTGGGGGGATGGGAGTGGGAGACCTATCAGGATTTCAGTATCCAGTTATCAAACTGAATATTGACTGAATACTAACTGAATAATCTTCTAAATTATTGGCATTTTTCTTTGTTAATAATCAGCTTGTTGTTTCTCACCTTTTCTAAAGACTGCTGTTGTTTTAATTATTGTAACACTTATTATATGTATCCAGTAGTTAAGTAGTTCTAAATGATGAATAACTTTAGAGCATCCCCAGAGCTTAGCCCATCTATTAAAATGAGGAGATTATCTCACAGAATATTAATCATTGTTTCAGAAAAGAGTTCCATTGCTAAAGAAATTTGAGAAATGGTGGGTTTTAAACTTAATTGGAGGACCTTTCAAGGAACATTAATGTATGAATTTATACTGTAAATCTTCAAGAGGGTGATGTAGAATGCAATACTTTTCAAATTTGTGTTTTCCTATGAGGCTCCTTTTCATGAGCTACATTTTATCACCTCCTAGAATAATTGATTTCCATAACATAATCTGGGAAACACTGGCCTAGGTTGTCTTTGACATCCTTCTCGACCTTAAGGTTTTGTAATTATTGGTAATTAAGATTTTGTAATTCTACCAATTTCAGGGAAGCATCTTTTTACTTTATAAGACTTACTCCATGTTATCTCATAGATTTCTATTTTATGAATCTCTAATAGTAGAGGCTGTCTTATATGTTTTTTAAGGGTTTTTTTTCTTAATCTCCCTACTTCTAATATTCTATCTTCTAATGATTAGCGAGAGGAAAAAAAATGGCAAGGTAACAGAAGTTCAAGTTCCTAACAGTCCTTCTGGCACTTAAATCATTAGCTATTCTACCTCATTTATGTCAGGAGATTTGGTTTCATCCAAGGCCTGTTCAGTCTTGAATTACCTGATAAATTAGCCACAGATGATTTAGGTTTAAGGGACAGTTGTGGGATTACAGAAATAGAAGACTTCAGTTTGGAGGATGGCTGAGTTTAGGGCCACCATATATATCTTTTTGACATTGGGTAGGTTTTTAACCTCTCTAAACTCCACTCTCTTCCTCAGATACAGAAAATATTTACCTACTTTAAAGGGAAATATTTACTTACTTGGAAGGTAAAATACATAGCACGTTCTTAAATATTATTTTCTTTAATAGAAAAATAGCATATATTTATTGATCACTTAACTTTGCCAAGTAATTATGCAATGCAAAGTATCTTATTTGATCTTCAGAGTAACCCCATGAGGAAGACACTATTCTTTCCTGTTTTAGAGTTGAGAAAACTGTGACTCCGAACACAAGGTTACACAGCTAGTAATTAACTAGGCCAATGTTTAAACCTAGAAATCATAAATTCCTAGTATTTATCTGACTCCAAAGCCCACGCCACTATGCCATATTATGCTTAACTATACCATGGCATGTTATGCTGAATTTGGATTATCTGATGTTGAAATAATAACTGAGAGATGCAAGAAAATACTGGCTTAAAAATTTAGAGACATAGATAATTCAATATGATCTTGGTCAGAATTAGCTAAGTTATGCTGCAAAAAATAAATATGACAGGTCAACAATGAAAATCTTAACAGCTTAAACCAACAAAGCTTATTTTTCAGTTATATTATGTCCCATGTAAATCTACAATAGCGTTCTGCATATTGCAGTCACTCAAGAGCCAAGCTGATAGAGCTTTCATCTTGAATGTGCTTCCATATGTACCACAGAAATGAGAAGGGAAAGTGGTTTAGTCACCTATTTACTCTGAATGTCATCCTGTAAGTGACATGTGTCACAAACTGCCATGAAATATGAGAAATATTAAAAGTAGACAAAATACAATGTAGTTATGAATCATACAGTGTTAAAAAGGAAACTATCGGTATACTGAATATTTAATTACTATCAGGCTGATAGAGAATACAAATGTGGATCAGTAACCCTGCTAATATGCTCACTGTTTGTAGTTCAAATATTATGGTAAAACCTAATCTACACTACTAATTATGACAGTAGTATCTAGCACAGGCCTAGAGTGTGAGCAAAAATATGCAACCAGAAGTAATTGCACAGCTTAATAAAGTTTATTTATGAATGCCAAATATTTTCTCAGTTCACTTATTCGTTGCTAATTCAGCTATTAAACTGTCCATATCAGAGTTGGCCCCCTAGCATTCCTAGTTCCAACTTGCTTATTTCATAGTCCTTTAGTAAGTAGCCATAGGATGATCAAATAATTTCTGGAATATTTTGTGGGAAATAGGATATAATTTACACCAAAGAGACTGAATGTGATCTGGTTTTTCTCAGTTTTTGACTAACCGAAATGAATTCATCTTTTTGTTACAGTGTCCTGAATTTTTGCTGCTCTTTTTTTCTATTTTTAACTATTAAACCTCATTTACACTAACTAGAGATGAGAGGAGGGGAAAAAAAAGTAAATTAAAATCTGTGAAGAATACTACCTAATAGTAACTCAAAAGTAGGAAACTAATTTTTTTCTAGTCTGGTTTCTTTTCATTTAACAGCCTAAATTATAAATTCTTTTTTTTTAATTTAAAAATATCTTGTCAAATATCTACTGTGTGCTCTGTGTTTAAAGTAAGAAATAAGAGTGTGTTTTGCTCTTACATCTTACCCCATTATTGTGATTCCAAATATTGGCTTTAATTTGGTTAGGTTCTTTTTATGTTTTATTTTATTGTTGTTTTTTCCAATCTTGGAAAGCTTCATTACATTTTTCAATTGTTTTCAGGAGCGGGTGGAAAATTATTCTAATGTTAGTATCCATTTGAAGAATCCTGAAAACTGTTCCTGCCAGGCCTGTGGATTGCATCGCCACTGCAGATACTCAGTGCATTTATCAGGAAAGTTATACAACACCAGGACTATGGAAACAGATGATTTCATGTCACATGATAAACAGGTATTTTTCCCTCTCATTTTAGTTTTCAGTATTTAGAAATTTTCAATACATAGCTTGCACAAATAACCCTGTTGTTTTTATAAATGGAGAAAGCGCTAGGAGAAGGGAAAAGAGTACAAGGAAAGAGTGTATACATTTTGAATGTGAAAAATATGTCTTGCCTATGTCTATGGCAAATTCACTCCTAATTCAGATACTAAACTTTGTGTAAGTACACATCACCCAAACTGTGGGGAGGGGAGAAGGGTATAGGATGAGGATGCAAAGGCAGATAACTGGGGCAAGGGAAGCAAAAGTCCCCTTTAGGTCCAAAGGAGAATTTAACCCAAGTGGAAAATTTTATGGCAGATAATCTACCAAATTGACAGTTCCCAGATGCCTGTCATCTTAATATGAGAATAGAAAGAAAACGGTGTTTCAACCTAGAGTGTATCAGAATCAAAATCTAGATGATCAACACATACTTAAGGTGCCATTAATTTTGAATGAAAAGACAAAAATGAAGAAAATATTGGAAATATTTGAAGAAAAGTATTTGTAAACAAGCAAACCAGTACAGTGTGAAGAGAGAAGTGCAGGGTGTAGTCTACTTCTATTTATTTTTTAATCTTTATAAAAGTATTACATTTATAAATGCAAAAATATTAATATTGAGAGCTTCCTCTGGTGAGTCTGTATATCCATGAAGGGTGTGTGTGTTTGGGGGCTCTCAGAGTTGCCTCTAAATACTGCCAGTCAGTTATTAAGCTAGAAATAGATTATTAATCTAAATCCTTCTGCTACATTGGGTAGTATGATTCCTCAGTACTAATGGCAGTAATTGACCAGATCTCTCTAAACAATTTGTAAGATTCACTTAGAAAGTTTGCATGGGGATAATGAATTCAGAATTAGTCTTTAATGTATCATTTGACAAGTTACTATGAAAACACATTTCTTTTCTCAACATAGTCTATATGCAAATCTCCCCATTGTTTAAAAACCGATCTATGAATTTTTATGAGTTAAGACACATAGAATCTTTTTTTTTTAAGATTTTATTTATTTATTTGAGAGAGAGAGAGAATGAGAGAGAGAGCACATGAGAAGGGGGAGGGTCAGAGGGAGAAGCAGACTCCCTGCTGAGCAGGGAGCCCTACGCGGGACTCTATCCAGGGACTCCAGGATCATGACCTGAGCCCAAGGCAGTCGCTTAACCAGCTGAGCCACTCAGGCGCCCAAGACACATAGAATCTTAATAAAAGTGATTTAATACTTTAAGGATCATATTCTATTGTATAGGTCAAAAATAGTGCTGTACATTCACAGTCTTTGCTGTCTACAGCTAATCCTGGAAAGGGAAGTGAGTTAGAAAACCATTTCTGGAGTTCTGATATTCCTGTGAAAGAGCAAAGATTCTGTATAAAATAGTTATTCAAATATCTAAAAAATAAAAGAGATCTCACAGAATAAAAGCAAAGAACATTAATACACCAGTCACACAATGGAAAACATCAAAGTTAACAAATATAATAGAAAATTATTATTTTCCATCTAAAGGTATACAATGAAAACCTACCTTAAAATGCCAGTTGATAGCTCTCAAAGTAGCAACGTATTTTTAAATCAAATGATAAAATGCAGTTTTGTCATGGTTGCATTGAAACTAGCAGTTTCATGGACAGTAAGATTCCTAGAGAGAGAAAGATTATGATACATCTTTTTAGAATACTGGATAACTACGTATAGCCAGAATCATAAAACTATACATATTCAGTGCCCATAAGTTTATGCTAGGCAAAGTAATCCAATTAAAGCAGATGGCACAATCATGAAGTTCATTGAAGCATTTACCCTTTTCTGTGAACACTTACTAACAATGGTTTAGGCTTTTAAAATGTGATCACATTTTGGGGAAAAATAGTGTGAGAATATTCTAAAGGTAATTTTGGGTTTATTGATCTACATAAGTGTAAATAGCGGCCAAGAAGATAGGAATTAGAAATGGAAAGAAGTAAACTATAATGTTAAATATTTTCAATGGGTATTTTTGTTTCATACATGTAAAAAAAATTTAAATAAGGATTTTTAAATACCTCTCCTTCCTTCTTGCCCCAACTTAAAAATTTTATACAGATAAATTCCTCAGTTTTGTGGAAATATAAAATACAGTGTGCTGGAAATTTTTTTTAAATTATATTATTCTTCTACTGTACTTTATTCAGAACAGCCATAGGAGACTTCTCCCACACAGTCTACTTTGATGACAGAAATGGAGAGACAGAGGGTACCGCTTGTGGCCACTGCAATATTGTGGTACCTTTTTCACTCAAAGTAAAAAAGGAGGCATCAGCAAGGGAACTGTTGATATGACTGGTCTGATGATAATGTTGAAACGGGAAGGTTCCTGGGAGTAAACAAGCAATGTACAATAATACCTGATTATTTCTAATGATCTGAAAAACAGAAAGGTTTTCATAGAACTTGAACAGAAATCTGAACCTGGTTTTCTTCAACTTTCGAGGATTTTAAGAAAGACTGTAAGATGTCCCAAATACCATCTTCACAAGATGATGCATCAAACTGACTGTTGCTGATCATATGTAACTTTTATTCAGTTTTGCCAATACACTCTTCATTTTATTACTCTTTTTTTGCCAAGATACTCAGATTATTTATTGAACTCATCACCTCTGTGAACCCTTGCAGTGTGGCTTCAGAAAAACAATGCAGTTCTTTGTCAGATTGTCAGATAGAATACAAGTTACATAGATCAATACTGTAACTCTACCACTTGTACTGAACTCATGAAAGCATAACCCATTAGTGAATTTAGGCATAGAGCAAATATATAATTTAACAAGGAGTTTGTCTATTTCCTCAGGTTAATCCAGAGAAGAAGATTGATCATGTTATAATGTTTTTAGTTGTAAGGTTTAGTTTTTAGATTTCCTATTTTAGTTATCAATGTGTGTAACAGTACATATGCAAAACATTCTGAAAGAGGAATGTTCTGGTTGGTTGATTTCACAAGAAGAGTATTCTTTTTTTCTTTTTTAAGATTTTATTTACTTGACAGAGAGAGACACAGAGAGAGAGGGAACACAAGCAGGGGGAGTGGGAGAGGGAGAAGCAGGCTTCCCGCTGAGCAGGGAGCCCGATGCGGGGCTCCATCCCAGGACCCTGAGACAAAGGCAGACGCTTAACGACTGAGCCACCCAGGCGCCCCAAGAAGAGTATTCTTAATCATAGAATCCTGGAAGTCCACATAAACATAGAAATTAAAATTCTCATAGTTTGCTAATAATAAAGTATTAATGTGTTATATCAGAGTGACTAAGGAAACAAACATGACTAAACACAGTTTTTTTTTTTTTTAAATGAGCAATTCTTCTTTTTTTTTTTTTTTTAAGATTTTATTTATTTGCGAGAGAGAGAATGAGAGACAGCATGAGAGGGAGGAGGGTCAGAGGGAGGAGCAGACTCCCTGCTGAGCAGGGAGCCTGATGTGGGACTAGATCCCGGGACTCCAGGATCATGACCTGAGGTGAAGGCAGTCGCTTAACCAACTGAGCCACCCAGGCGCCCAACACAAGGTTATTTTTTACTTGACAATATTTTTTGGAAAAAACTAATTTAATGAAAAACTGCCAATACTGAATATTGGTTATAAGAGTTTGTTTCAGTTTTACATGTGGCTTATAAGTTAGAAAATTATCGTTAATCTAGGCATTTTTAACTCAGTAACTATGTACATACAATTGCTTGCATGCTTTTCTTGCTTCAGGTATGCCCATCCTTCTGTGTTAAAAGCCATTTTTCTCCTCCTTCTCAAACTTGGCTAACTATTTTCTGAAGACTTAGTTCAAGCATCACCTACTCAAGGATTCTTCTCATCTCTGAATTGGGTTAATTGTCCCTCTTCTCTACCTTGATAGCATCTCTTGTCCAGCATTTGACACATTGTTCTGTGATCGTTTGTTTTTCTCCCAAGACTGTAAGCTCCCCTAACACAGGTAGTACATCTTTCACTTATATATCTCCAGTGCTTAGCCCAATACTTGAAACATAGCAGATGCTCAGTTTTTCTTATCTAAGTTATATAATGAGAGAAGGTAAAGGAACCATTGTATAAACATTTTACAAATTAATAATGCATTTATTAGATTTTGCTAATATACAGCCAGAAAGGCTGTATAATCATTAGTATATTTTTTACTTCATATGTCAGATAATAACGTTTATTCCTTGATTTAGGTGTTTACTGTTGGCAGAATTTGTGCTTATCGTACCCGAATTTATCATAAACTGAAACATTTTAAGTTCAAGCTGTACCAGGAATGTTGCTCCATTGCAAAGACAGAAGAAGTTGAAGATGAACAGGTTAAAGAAACAGTGGAAAGAATTTTCAGTCAGTCAAAAGAAAGTGGCTGGATTAAGGAGGTAAGGTGAATATAGAAGAATCATCTCATTCATAGATTCTGGAGCCTAATTATGATCAGCAGAAGGATACAAATGACTAGAGGACAGTGAATTTAAAAGAGAATCTCTCCTTTTCCCCGTCTTTGTATTTTCTCTTCTTCCACCCATTCCTTTCATGCTTATCATTGTCCCACCCTGAATAGGTGCCCTGATGTTCTAAGCATTCCTTCAGCTCATCAGATAAATTGAAATCCTCAATAATACCGTCCTGTAATGAAGGACCTCTGTCCTTTCACTTTTATATATATGGTATTCCTTACATATATATTAAGTCCCTATTTTCTTTGACAAAGTATAGGACTCACCTCTGCTTGTCTGCTTCCTATTCTTTAGAACAGTTCTTGTGACCCGAGAGTGAAGAAGCACCTGGTACCAATCTGAGGAAAGGATCTCGGCTGCCAGTTCTAATACCCCCCACATCCTCTTCTTGAGGACATGGGCTGAGCAGTGAGCACTGTAACTGAAGATCAAGGGGAATGCAGAGGTTTCAGGCCACGGCACTGATTTTGATGCCCCCAAATCCTGTTGATCACTAAGTTTGATATCAGGGATAAAGTGGGGGTTTTGAAGAGTGCACTGGATTCCCGAAGATCTGCTGGCAGCTCATAAGCTCTGGTCTGCTCACAGAGCTTTTAGAATTGTTTATGGTACTTGGAAAGAATGCTAATATGATTGCAATCTTCTAAAACAAGTCTAGTTACGTGAATGTATGAGAGAAAACATAGTAGATTTTCAGGCAACTCAGATCAACAGTATATTTAATCTTTTAAAAAAAAAAAAAAAAAAGCCTGACTTGAGATCTGTTGCCTAGGTTATTTATACCATAAGGAAATTTGTAAAAGAGGAAGATAAAAAAGAAGAGAGCTCAGTGAATAAACTTACAAGCAGAGGGAAAGAAAAAGAGAACAAACAACAGGAACTTGTCAGGACACGTCATGTTCCGCAGAGGTCTCCCAGTCTGGACACTGACATCAGAACTGGTTTCCCTTCTGACAGTTCTCCTCCCACCGCAAGCCCCCACCTGGTGATTTCTCTGCCTCCCCCGCCGCCCCCCCATCTGGAACCTTCCGTAGTCTTTCTCTCATTTTACTCTCCTCAGCTTTTTATCTTTTACTTTGCTTCGACTTCTCTCCCAGTGCTTTCCTCCCTGTCCTCCTCTGTGCTTCTCTATTAGGCTTAGGGAGGAGCCATGACTTATCCAGTAAGTCCCATCTTCATTTTCCATGATGACATGAAATTCTTAGCTGCTTTTATGGGTGCATTTAAGGGTTGCCAACCCTCCAGTGGAGTTGAAAAGCCTATTGGGACACCATTTTTAAAAAAATTGTGTAGAAAAATCACTGCGCATGTACTATACATATTATGTAATAATAGTATAAATGGGGAAGAACGTTAAAAAAAATTTTTTTTTAAAGATTTTATTTATTTGACACAGAGAGAGAGAGCGAGAGAGGGGACACAAGCAGGGGGAGTGGGAGAGGGAGAAGCAGGCTTCCCGCTGAGCAGAGAGCCTGATGTGGGGCTCGATTCCAGGACCCTGGGATCATGACCTGAGCCGAAGGCAGACGCTCAATGACTGAGCCACCCAGGCGCCCCAAGAACGTTAAACTCCTTGCAGAGAAAAACTAAAAGCACTTCCAGATCATGAACCTTAGAAAAAGCTTAACAGGGTTTCTAACAGAAGGGACCTGGAATAAGAAAAAATACTCTTAGGAAGAAAAAAGCCAAGTGTTCTATTATGCTTCAAGAACAACACTTAGTAGTGGACAGTTAAAGTAGTTCAAGATCATGCCAGTCTAGGACAGCATGCACCTTTTTTTCCACTTGCAATACCAAAGAGCTTCATTTTCTTTTTGGGATCCCTCCTGTTTTAAAAATATTTATCTATAAATTTTCTCAAAAGATGTCCTAGAAACTAAAGTTTAGAGCCACTGTAAACCCATATGCAGCTTTCTGTGCTGTGATTAAACTTCAGAATTTATCAAGTGCTCTGACATTTCTCAGCGTCACTCCACCTACCCCTCAGAGAATGTGAGTGTCCTTGTGTGACAGCCTTGCATGTGCTTGTGACACACACCTTCTTCCTTGGTTGCAGGCTCATGGCCATAGCTACCCTAACCCTTCTGAATGCCAGGGCTCAATGCTGCTTGAGTTGCCCTATCTGGGGCCCTTTTTGCTCTTCCTTCCTAATTATTATGTCCAGCCCTTCTTTTACCTCACACAAACTATCTGGCCCTGGCTTTCCTCCCAGCTTGTGTTACACACCTTGCTTTTTCCCTTACTGCCCCTTCCTCCTCCAAGCGTTTTTCTTCCCTTGTCTCAGGATATCTCAGCGTATCTTCCCAAAGACCTGCCAACTAGACTGACTTCATTCTTCTTGTTCCTCCTCCTAACAATTGAGCTAGGATGATCTGTTTTTAACCTAGGATGACATTAAAGGGTAGGAGCTACTTGAGTGTAAGAAAGGAATGAATGATAAGAAAATTATAATAAAACCAAAACCTATAATAAATATAACAAAAGTAATTGTCTCATTCTAAATTTGACTGGAAGAACATACTATCATATGCCACTGGCTAAATTCTAATGAATGTTTCTTGTTAAGAAGAAAGTGAATGTGATGATGGGATTTCCAGAGAAGCTGAAGATAGGGTTGTTGGGATGGGGTGGTGAATACATGAACATCAGGAAGTGAAGAAAGTACGTCAAAAGTATCAAGTCTCAGTTTTACAGTTGTATGTAAATTTTAAATGTATTACATAAAGATTGTTACATAAGAAAGAATTTTAAATAATGATTTGATATCCCCCCCCCTTCCTGAAACTTTTTATGTGGTGTCTTTTTCTTTCTCCCCTTTAAAACTTTTTTTTCTTTTAATTTTTCTTTCGCTCCGTAAACTGATGTTTCTCAAATCATGGCCCTAACTACCTATGTCAGACTCACCTAGAAGTTTGTGGAAAATGTGTAGTTCCTGGCCTCACTGCAGACCTATTGAATGAGAATCCTTGGGGGTGTTAAACACCCAATATTTAACAAATCAGGTGATTCTTAAGCAAATTAAACATTGAGGGCCCTGCTTAAAGGTGCATGTCACTCTAGGTTCCTTCTCAGCCTCCTTATAGCTCTCTGCCTCGGTAAACCCATTCCTTTCTTCACATCTAACTGCTCTTTTTCTGAGCAGAAGACTCCAGACTCCTTCTTTTATGTTCTGACCTCTTTCTCACACTCCCTTTCCACAGTTCCACCTGTTTTAATCAGTAGGTTCATCCTGGCACTTGAAGGGGTTAACGTAATAAGATCCAAACTCTCCAGATTTTTAGGAAAAAAGAATGATGGAACCAGAATCTTTAAATGGATTGAATGACCAGAAATTACAAACTGCCTTCTCTCTGAGTTTCACTTTTCC
Organism: Neomonachus schauinslandi; assembly: GCF_002201575.2. Lineage (NCBI taxonomy): Eukaryota > Metazoa > Chordata > Mammalia > Carnivora > Phocidae > Neomonachus > Neomonachus schauinslandi. The sequence continues at coordinate 74,813,617 of NC_058413.1, read as the reverse complement.
TTTGGAGGGCTTTTTTTTTTTTTCTTCTTACTAAAGCTGCACCCTGCCTGGTCCCTCCCAACTTTAAGTCTTAGAAATAGCATACTATGATGGTTAAAAGCACGGATTTAAATATTTTCTAGCAGTAGAATCTGGAGGCAAGTTACTTTATTTCTCTAAGTTGTCTCTTCAGTAAAATAGGAATTAAAACAATAATAATAGAGTTTTGATTGTGGAAATTAAATGATCAACACATTTTAAGCATTTAGTATTGGACCTAGCAATTAGTAAGTGATCAATTAATGTTAACTATTATTAGTAATAAAAGCAAGGAGAGATTTCCCTTACTTTTCTTAGTATAGCTGGGACAGATTATAATTTTCCAGAAAAAATTTAATAAGAGAAAAAAGAATATAAAGAAAGATAATATAAAAAGCATAAAAACTATCAAACTTTTAAGGTATAGGTTTCTAATTCTAGAGTACTTTACTTCTGTCTGGTAGAACCTAAGTAGTTGGTCAAAAGAATCCCTAAGTAGTTCAAAGGTTATTTCCCCTCCTGTACTTTTCTTCATTCTTTCCAGAGAAGGTGATCCAGTCACAGATCTTTGAGGGGACAAAAGTTTCATGGCTCTGTCTAGAAGGAAAACACATTCCTCCTATGCTTTTCCATAGGTTCCTATCACCACCAAAGTCAGGGTCATCAGGATCCTCTCTTCCTTTACTAGGAGTGGAACCAGAGTTCATAAGTAAAGAAACCATTAGGTCAGTTAATCTCCTCAACTGAAGTCAGCAGTTGAGTTTCCAAATCACAGTTTCTAAATCATCTGTGAAATTTCCAAATCATCCTGACTCCTCTCTTATCTTGTCCTACCCTGGTCTTGACTCTTCATCTTCACTGGCTGTCACTCGAATTTGGGATCTCATTACCTAACTTATTACAATAGATTCATAACTAAATGCCAAAATATTCTAGAATGGATGTTTTACCATTTTTCTTAAAATACACCCCAGATCATGTCAGTCTCTGCCTTAACACTTTAACAATTTCACATTGCCTGTCACATTATTGCTAAACTCCTTCATCTAGCATTTCATACTTTGACCACAGCCTCTTTGGTTCAGTCTCCTTTCTCTCTATTCCCCTAAACAAACCTCAAATTGTAGTCAAACCTCATACTTTCTTGCCTTTTCACTGTTGTATGGACTGTTGCCCGCCCCTCCCCCCCACCAAATCTTTGCCAACCAAATCCTTTCTCCCATGACAGTTCAAGTGCTTCTCTTCTTTTCTGATCACCTCAACTAACCATGGCTACTCTCCTGAACCTTCATACAGTGTCTATATAGTTCTTTATGGCACTTGTTATTGCTGTATTACCACTGAACTCTGGTCTTCTAGGGACAGGGAAAGCAATTTTTTTTGTACCTAGACAGTCATTAGAAAGTATTCAGTATATGTTATGTGTTCAACAAATTTTTGTTGAATAAGTTATTGAGCTGTTATACTTCCACAAATATAATAGAAAAATTACAATTTATAAGAACATTATGAGATTAATAATAATGTTCAGTTTGATCTCTTTCCAATACTTTATGGGTTAGAAATGCTTATTTGAAATTGTGTCCCTGTTTATAAGAATTTTGTTCATGATTATCCTGAAATGAGAAGTGAACGTGTTCCTGTTTGTGTCTCTAGATTGAAAAGGCCTACCTTATCTTCTTTGTTTTGAGTAAAATAACTAGCTTTTTTATTGTATACACAGAAATATGGTCAACTTCAAGAATATCTAAATTGGGCGGATTACTTTCAAGATGAGAAGTTTGACTGAATTGTAACACATTTCCTTCAGAGAAGATTTTATAAATTCCTGTAAATGTGAAGATCATGAGTCTTGTTTCTCTGTATCATGTGACATATTTAGATATTTTGTGTGTATTTTCATGGCAAATATCTTGTTTAAAACATATGTTCATCTTAATTTCCATGAAATGGCACTCTACAGTCAAATAAAAGTTTTATCTGCTGTACATAGAAAACAGAAGTCTAATAATTTTTAAGTAAGAGTATTTTAAAGTTATAAAACAATGCCTTTATAACAGATGATTATCAAGCAAATGAGCTGTTCGTGTCCTGTCAGCTTAATAGACAAATACTGTATTTTAAAAATGAATTCAGACTAACATCTATGTGTATTTATTATTGAATCCCTGCCCAGATGTGTTTATTATCTTTTCACAGTATTAAATGATCTGCACTGATATATTCTTTGCTACTGTCCTTATTTAGATCAGTGGACCGTGGAAGAAACCGAATGTCTCATTCAGTTCAATCCCCTCATGTCAGAATCAGATTGTAGTTTACCCATTCCAAAGAGGAGAGCTTTTCTCCTTTTCTAAAGTTCCCTTTAGAAATAGATCTCAGGCCTCCAGAGTCTTTCAACCGTCACATTCAGGAATAATTTCGTGATATGTATTTTCATGCTTCACAATGTTCTTTCTATCTTTTATTCAATTTGTCTACATGTTAATGATTAAGATGTATTTTATTTATTTTTATCCAAAACCTTTCCCATATATATATTTATGTTAGGATCTGAAGACCTCAGAGAGACAAATTCAGCCAAAAATAGTTTAAAAGAATACTTTGGCATCTGCATTGCTTTGCACATCTAAATTTTCCCATAATATAATAAAGTGAAATGGTTTCATAGTGACCAAATGGACCCTGTCTATTCTGTATCTTTAATTCTTAAAGGTAGTGTCATAGTAGGATCTATTTTACGGTGCAATTCACCTCAAGTGTTGATTGAACCTGGCTTAAGTTATTATGCGGTTCATGCATGGAGTTCAGTGTATGTGCACACATAAAAAGCTACACTTTATTAAGTCCTTACATAGAGATTACTTAGTATTTTCATCAATTTTCTGAAATTATCCCTATTCTTATTGTAAGCAAAACGAGTGGAAAAAGCTCACAAAAGTGCTGAGAATACTGAGGCTGATGTTTCACGTGAGAAGTACATACCTTTTTGAAAAGTGTGAAATAGAAATTTCAGTCACATATCTCTATTCTTATTTCTCTGTCATATGGAAATAATCCTTAACTGAAATGAAGCCATAGTTGAAAGTTGAAGATGAAGTGACAGTGCCCAAACAGAAGCAAGGCAGAATTGGAGGGAAGGTAATAGTCAAGTTGGAAGGGTGAAGGATCATGAATGACTTGTAAAAAGGAAGACCATGGAAAAGGAAAGCGAATGATTTGTAAAGGATCTCTAATGCCCCTGGAAGCATCACTTCTCATACGTGCGTGACACTACAGACAAGCTTGAGAATGCTGAAGAGCGAGAGTTCCTTCCACCTGGAGTTTTTAAAATTAATTTATGTATTGTTTGAAATACCATGCATTTGATTTGTAAAAATTAAGGCACTAATGAGTAGAGGGACTTAATGATGGCAGCTGACCCAGTTCCTAGGTCAGGCACCTTGTTGGCGTGAAGCATTTTTCCTGTTGGAACAGCATTCTGACTGTTGATCAGGAAATGTAAAAGTAGTTTTGCTGATGTCTGAGGTTACTGCAACCACGCAAACTTCTTCAGTGGGTGTTTGAAGAATACAAGAGGCTTTTAGGCATACGGTAACACCAAAAGAATGGCAGAGAGACAGGCTGTTAGGAAATGAGAATGAGCATAGATTAGGGGGGCCAAAAGCAAGTAGTCCATAAGAAAATGGAAATGTTGAAAAAACTGAATTAACCTTTATAGGTATTATAACATACTGTCTTATTTTGTCATCATCATAATCATCAGTATCATTGATTCAATATAACAATAAAAAATACTTTGTAAACTTAAAATCTCACATGTCTGTGAACTATATAGATCTGGGCATTATTACTGTGGTGTTAGGTGCTTTAGTGTTAGGTAGTCATGTAGAGATGATGAGAGAAATGGACAAGTAAAAGGAAAGTAATGCTTAAAAGAATTCATATGGCTACCCAGAAACTTTAGGGTTAGAGAACAATACCATAAAGAGGGCAGGGGGGGAACGAGGAAAAAATAAATGTTTATTTTATTGGCAGGTGGATGTGATTGACCATGTTTTCTCACTTGTCTGCTCTCATCTTCAGATGGGTAGTTCTATTCACTACTCGTTTCTTGGAGGTATTACAGGACTGGCTTAGACTCTAGCAAGCTGATTAGAGTATAATTGCAGCTTTGCTATATTGAGGCAGCAAGCCCAGTGGTTAAGAGAGCATAGGTTTGACATCAGTGTTGAGGTAGAGTCCTGAGCTGTTACTTGAACTGGAACAAAGAGCTTAATTTCTGTGAGCCTCAGTTTCCTCCTTTCTAAATGAGGTCAGTAATATTTATCTTTCAAGACTGTGGATTGAGGGAGATCTATGTGAAGTGTTGTGCCTGAAACAGTGATTAAATAAACAGTAGCTGATGTGAATGGAAATGAGGATGTAGATGATAATGATTTCAGCTTGAAATTAAATGGCTGTAAAGGACAAATGCATACAAAAGACACTCTAAAAAAGTGACTTACACCACTGAATATAGTATGAAAACTTATTACATTCCTGCTTGACAAGTTTTTAGGTATGTCCCTGTCTAGCATGGAAATCAAAGTCTATATCAGAAAGGAATAGCAGATTTGACTAAGGATTCTGAGTTACTAATGAAAACCAGTGCTACGACATGACTGTCGAGTGAACAGTTTTAAATTTAAATATTAGATTTTCTTTTATCAAGTACGATTGCTGAATATAAAGTACCCATAGTAATGGAAGATAATGTCTAATGAATACAACTTTTAAAAAAATTAAATACAAAATGATCAAAACTCCTTCGTTTTTTTTTTTTTTTAAGATTTTATTTATTTATTTGACAGAGACAGAGATAGCGAGAGCAGGAACACAAGCAGTGGGAGGGGGAGAGGGAGAAGCAGCCTTCCCCCCGAGGAGGGAGCCCGATGTGGGACTCGATCCCAGGACCCTGGGATCATGACCTGAGCCGAAGGCAGACGCTTAACGACTGAGCCACCCAGGCGCCCAAAACTCCTTCGATTTTTAATGATACCTCATGAGAGAGTTCTCCATCAAATTTGTATACCTAACAAAAATATATTTCTGCCTTTCCCCACATGAGTAGTGAGGAACTTAGCCTTGGAATGGACAGATAGAAGTTCCAATGAAAAGTAAAAAAGTTACATTCCATCAGAGTATACTTGTCCCCAGTTCCAAACAAATACTCCAGAACTTGTGAAAATAAAATGGACTAAAGCAGGCCAGCCTACTGGGAACTAAATTGTAAATAAGTCCAGTCTTACAAATGGTTGCATTGACTTTACCCATTCATTTCTATCCAGAGGTCAGTTTGGAGAAGGACCATGTTACTGAGATGAGAGAGTTGATTTCATGAAGTCCCATTGCTTGAGACCTCAAATCCAAATGACTTCCAAGTTAGGATACACAGCATATTTATAGTCCTGACTATCCCAATATTGGGCTCATCTGCATGTATTCTCCATAACTGATAATGACAAGCAGAGTCCAATCTACAGTTTGAGATCTTAAAGGCAGGATCACATGAAGATGAGGGGACAAGAGTGTGTAACTGATGTATTTGGTTTGTGTTATTAAACTTCTTGAAACTCGACTGCTACATACTGATTTTCCTCCTTAAATATGTAAACCAGAGCTCCACGGAGACCTCAGATCTTGCAGTTGTTTGTCACAGGTAATCTTGTGTTTTCAAAGAAAAACCTTTATTTTCCTTTCTAGAACTGGTACTGGTTATTTCATCGTCATAAAATCTTGTAATTATGCCTACTGATTTGCTTGTAATCACCCAGGTTGACTTACCCAAAGACACACAAAACAGGCAGGCAGGTAGACAGACACTCGCCTGCCCTTTCGGCGCTAGCAATGTGATTTCCTCTGTACCCCGCTCTCCTCCCCCTCCCAACACGCACATACTCACCCGTCTTCCTTATTATACTAATGAACATTTCCTCGGTGCTCACCCAGCTCTCGCTAGGGTGCTCAGTGGTGTCATTTACAACATACTGAAAAATGAAAACGATATCCTCAGGGGGGCGTAATGTAGGTCTGAAAGGGAAAATACATTCCCTGGCCGGGAATTGCTTAAACATTCAGAGCTGGTGAAGTAGTTGTGTAGAGGTTGGGGAATTTCCCCAGCCTTCCCCACTTAGCCAAGGGAGGCTAAGTGAGCCCCACTGAGACGCGCAGGATCCGGGACTTACCTCTTCGGCCACTGGGAGGCCCTCTGCGTTCCCCTTTCTCCGGGGCCTGGCTGCAATTACTCACTCGTGCAGTGGCACCAGCCTTCCACCAGGGAGCCGCGGATCAGCTCTCCCGCCCGCCCCCTCCCCCCGCCCCCATCTGCAGCTTGCTGGCTCTCTCTTTCTCCCTCTCTGTCTCACTCTCTCTCTTTCTCTCCGTCTCCTGTCGGAGCACAATGAAAGCCTGTGTATCGCCGTGACTCCGGGCGGCGGAGCCAGTGTCAGCAAAGCGGCTAACAACAGACGGGAAACAGAAAGGAAAATACAAGCTACTTTTTTTTTTTTTTTCCATCTATAAAGCGGAGCAATACAAGAGATAGAACCACATTGCTTATTGCGAGTCCAGACCCTCAGATCCACTGGCCGGGGATGGAATGTACAAAAGTGGACAGAAAAGTGGCTGGACATGACTCGGTGCAATTGGCTGGAAGTTTGTAAGTTTGACCATCGTTTGTAAATTACTCTCAGAAGAGTTTGTCTCTCTTGATACTGTGTTAGAATAGAGCCGGGGGTGAGGAAGCCTAAGCGGGAAGGAAAAAAATGTGTTGAAGGATCTCTCTCAGTGGCTAGCGACTTGATCAGACTGCTTTCATTTAAGGCTAGGAAACCTTAGAGGGAATGAGGATTTTACCGGTGATTGGATTAGCTGAAGAAAAGAGCATGGTCCAAAAGTCCAGTTACTGACATTGTTAACAATTGAAAAGCCATCTCCCTCTTTTGGGAGAAGACAACATCCTACAGTACCCCAAAGAGGAGAAAACACCGGAGCCAAAGGAAAGGGAGGAAAAATTAAAAGCCAAAAGACAGCCTCTCTTGATTTTTGTACATTCTGAACATTGACTTCGAAAATTTTCTGAAACAGCACTTTTTTTTCTCACCCGAGGAAAAGTAAAGGCTGCAGGTTACATAGACGTGGTAGAGCTGTGTTTCTCTGCAGAAACATCCCCATAAAATTTTTTCTGAAACAACTAGGTGAGGGGGAGTCCAGCTCTCTATTAATACCCCTCTCAATTCCCTTTGCTGTCTGTTTCTGTCTCTGGCTTGACAAAATCCCTGAATTCTTGCTCTAACCCCCAGATCGTGTGTTTACAAAGTACCTAGTGGCTCTCGTCAGCGTGGTGGGGGAAAAAAAAAAGCCCCACCAACTCTGTCCAACTTCTCAAGAGCTGTCAAATGCAATTAGAGTAAGTTGATAAGGGTTTGTTTCCAACTAATCCTCTGCGATTGGTTTCTGTTCTGTCTCCTCACCCTCTTTTTACTAACTCCCCTCCCCCACACCTTCTCCACTGTTCCCCCCAACCTCTGAAGACCTCTATTCATGTGGCCCTGAACACTGAGCTCACATTGTCAAAAACAGATTTGGCTGCAATAGCCAGCAGTAGCCTCCTTCCACCTCACCATCCCAGAGGCAGCACTGTATCCAGTAAGATGGGGGACACAGCGCCCCCACAGGCCCCCACAGGAGGGCTAGGGGGGGCCCCTGGGGCGGGGCTCCTTGGAGGGGGCTCAGTCACCCCGAGAGTGCACAGTGCTATCGTGGAGCGCCTCCGGGCTCGGATCGCCGTCTGCCGCCAGCACCACCTGAGCTGTGAAGGACGCTATGAACGTGGTAGGGCTGAGAGCTCAGACCGGGAACGAGAGAGCACCTTGCAGCTCCTGAGCCTGGTACAGCATGGCCAGGGGGCGAGGAAGGCTGGCAAGCACACCAAGGCCACCGCCACTGCGGCCACCACTCCTGCCCCTCCACCGCCCCCTGCTGCCCCTCCTGCAGCCTCTCAAGCCGCAGCGACAGCCGCCCCACCGCCCCCACCAGACTATCACCATCACCACCAGCAGCACCTGCTGAACAGTAGCAGTAATGGTGGCGGTGGTGGGATCGACGGGGAGCCGCAATCACAAGCTTCGACCCCTGGGGACCAGAGGAACTCAGCCCTGATTGCGGTAAGGCACCTGGTTTTCTCATGATTCTGGCTGTGGTCCGGTGGCCGCTTGTGAGGGTAGAGCTTGCCTTGGCCTGAGGCGGAGTGGACGGCAATGAAAAGGGCCAAGGTGTTACCTGACTACCTCCGAGGCCACTGGGTAGGCCGTTGGTGCGGTTTTACACTCTTACTCATCGAGTTCTGCTGGTGCTCATTCATGGGCTTTCCTACACTCGTAGGGTGTCGCTTAGGCAGTAGAAAGCCCGAGTTTTCCAGAGGCCCTCTGGAGTCAAGAGGTGGGTAGGCTGGCAAGATCTGAGTGAGCCACTGAGGAAGGCCCTGTCCTCACAGATCCTCCTGTTTTGGCTAGCCAGCTCTGATTAGGCCCAACAGCCGTTCTTCCGCCTGAAGGCATCTGTCAGTCCCGCTGACCTTCATTGAAGCCTTTTCCTTCTTTTCCCTTTTCCCCTTCCCCCTTTGAAGTGGCCCCTTCTTGGGTTAAGAGACCATAAGTGGTGGTCTCTAACACAGAGAAGTTCCATGAGTGTCCCCTCAGTCAAAAGCAAACTGGGGGGGAAACATCCCCAAGACCGGTGAGGGAATGTTTTTGATAGGCTTGCTCCCTGATTTCCCACGGACGCCCCCACTGCGCCCTCCCACCTCGCTTCTTTTCCCAGGCCCCACAGTCAGGTAGCGCCGGCTGGCAGCGTTCATGACTGTGGGCAGGCACGAAGGGGCTGTCTCCGCTCTGTCATCCTAGGAAGTACCTTGTCTTCAGCCACTCCTGCTGACAGGACATCAAACCTGAAAGTTCTGATGAAGTTTCTGGCTGGGAGTTCTTCCTCAGAGGCACAGACACACCCCATCCCAGAGGGAGTATCCCTTGAATCATTGGTTCTCCGTGCCAGTCCAGGTCAGGTGACTGCCTGCCCTGCGCGGCTTCCCCTGGAGCTGCCGGGCCAGTGGCCTCTGGGTAGAAGGTGGAGCCCTGCCCCGCAGCCCGGCAGGCTTCCTCCATTTCTGAGGTCTGTGGGGCCCCTGATGTTCTGTGTCCGCTCGCAGTGCAGCTCCAGTTTGCCCAAGCCAGCCCTAATGAAAGTCAGCAGCGGGAAATGGCCATGCGAGTCTGAAAGTACTGAAAAAGCCCAAAGAACAGGAGGGCAGTGCGTCGAGCTCCTTTCCCAAAGGAACTTGAAAAGGAGCTCGAGAGAGAGGACACCCCCCCCTCCCTGGCCCGGCCTATGGGATGCTTCTTTGTGGCTCCTCCTGATCCCTAGCCCGGGTGTGGGGTGATGAAGTTTCCAGAAATTCTAGGAGCTCGGGTAGTGGTCTTCTGTCCCACCACACACACATTTTGCTTGGGTTGCCTAGAACTGCAACTTCCTGGCACGAGTTCCAGATGAAAATTATCTGCTAACAGTTAAACTGCCCAGTGTTTGCTGTCTCATCCTTGAACACAGTTAACCTGTGAGGTCCTGTTAGAGCTTCAAGGCCTAATTTCCCTTCCCCAGCACCTGTTCCATCCCCATGTCTCCCTGGAATTCCCTAGGAGAGCAGTGGGAGTTTGTTTTGTGAAAGGGAGCTGCTGAGGTGAATGGGGGTGGGGGTCAGGGGAAGTCACTCAAATGAAGCGAAGAATGAGGTTTGTATGTATGTGTGTGTCCCTGGCATCTGCAGCCAAAAGTATCTAAATGCCTTGATTGTCCCCAGTAAATTTATAATCTGTCTGCAAGTCTCCCAATAATACTGCTTTGTGTGCTTCGCAGTCTCCTGGTAAGTGTTTCTGGGGATGATACAGGGGACGAGGCGCCCAGCCTTCTTCAGTGCAGAAGACCGATCTCTGTCCTGGGTGCCTGGGAGACTGGAGGTGGCACTCCTGTCCCAGCCTCTGCAAGGAAGGTGGCATGTCTGCTTACGGCCGTGTTCTTTTGATTTTTGCTTTTCTCCAACATGGACGTAAAATGAGGCTGCCTCTTTTGGGGGGCTGAGCTTTGGGATGCAAAATGAAACCAACCAACCTCAGTGGTTATTGTAACTACCATAGTGACATCCATGCTGGGAGTAAGGGAGAGGACGGGGTCCTGCCTCCCCCGACTGAAGGCTTACTGCTGCAGAAGCCAAACGTGGCTGTTGTACCACTCGGGTTCTAAGGGAGAGTCTGAGCTCTCCCTCCCAACCACCAGCCACCTCCTAAAACGTTGCCTTGGAGGAGACCCCTCTCCAAGCACAGCGATGATGAGAGGGGCCATGTGAGGAATAAAAAGAACAGTGTATTTCTGATGGTTGCTTTTTACTGGAAACGTGTGGCATTGCACAGGTTGGTCTCCAACCCCCCTTTTGGTTATTGGAAATTCCCTTCTCCATTTTAGCTTCTAAATTTGGAGCTTTGTTACTCAGCATGGTACTCAGAGATGGGGAGGCAAGTACTGTATTAACCTGATAACATTGTGTTTGAAGGGAGGCCTGGGCACTGGGGAGTGATTCATCAAGCCCATTAGGTCTGCAGGTCCTATTTCACGCAGGCTCCTCTTATTTTCAGAAACACTATTAATTTAAAGGGGTCTTTGTGCAGAATGAGTGGCAAAATTCTTTCTTAATTTTATTGCTGTGTCCGTAACCAGATTTATTTCTGTCTGGGTGTGTTCAGTGTAGCACTTTAATAGTTAATCCGTATGACATAAGTGGCCATAAAGGTCCTTTCAGAGAGAGAGAGAGAATATTGATCATCTAAAATCAAATATGCACTGCATCCTCACATGAAAGCCCTGTATGCTGCAGAGTTGCTAGGACAATGCCTAGTGTGGAGTCAGTAGTATTTGAACGTGGATGGCAGGGGAACTTCTGGTCTGTGGGATCGCGTTGGCTTGAGGGCTGTTGTACTGCAAGAAATATATAATGTCTGGGTTTTTCCCAATAGCCTAAGTTTCAAGAACAATGCAAGAATAACCTCCAAGCCAGTTCTAATGCTCTCCACATTGCGAGCCTAATTCTGCTGCCCTTACTCAGCCAATTTCTTCGTTTAGCTCAAGTACAAGTTCAGGGGAAGCCCCATTGCTGCAGAGACTACAGGAACAGGGCCTTTCAGAGGGCCTGGATTATAGGGCTTTGAGCAGATATGCATTTCTAACCACTTGGAGCAGGCTTTAGGCACTAAATCATTTTCTGGTGAAGTATGTTTGAATCTTTGAATGAACTGTGAAACTGAATAATTGCTGGTCCATGGAACAGTAAGGTTTAGAGCTTCTGCAGTTCATTATTAATCTTTCCCTTTTGCCTGAGACAAGCTCTTTTTTCTGTTGCATAGACTGTGTTGCTAGGATGGATAGATCAGTGGTTCCAAGTCATCTTTGGCTTTAGAGATTATCTTTTCTCTAACGTAGTGTGGAGGAAAGAAAGCAGATCAGACAAGGAGTCTGCCTCCTCGATTCTGTGCCTGCTTGATCACTAACCAGCTGGGTGACCTAGGACAAGTTACTTAGCAGTCATCTGTAAAACAGAGAGAACGGTATTGCTGTCCTAGCTTGTTGCGAGAAGCAGATGAATGTGTGTTTCTGACCAGGCATTGGGAAAAGTAAAGCACTGCAGAAACGCAAGGCATTATTACTAGTATTGCTAATAATAAGCTACTAAGCAACGAATCATAATACCAGTTTTTCCAGGGATTTAAAGTATACTTGAGCTTTCAGTTGTCTGTTTTAAATGGTGAAATAGCTTTTATTGTAAATAGAGGGATTGGTATTTCAAATTTAGCTCTGCCAAGATAAGGCTGAGTATCAGTGTGCTTAAGTGTTCCTGAAGGTCCCAGGGACTCTTAGTTAAAATGTGCAATGTTGTGAAAGTGTTTAGGGTCTTTGCGCACATGTCCTTTACAGGCCCCTGCCCGGACCAGTGTCCACCAGGGCAGCTAAGGAATATTAGAAAAGTCGTTTGCACAAATGGCATGGGAAAGTTAAATACTTTGTCAACAATAGTCTAAAATGTTAATTGTTAGCTTAAGAAAGTCAAACAAGTTAAATCATTGCCAGAGTTCCCTGGTTATTTTTAACTGATGATAATCAAGTTTCCAATTGACAGTTCACTATCTGAGAGCTGTAAGTGGGGGTTTGAGAACAGAAACAGTTCATTGGGCAGATCTGGGTGTCTCTAGCTGTCTACATGATAAATATCCTCCCCAGGACAGTGATAGGAGTGTTTACATTATTTATATATGCAGCCATCATTTCCTTAAGAACTGACCTATTTTTGTTCTGTTTTCCAGAACAAAGTAATAAAGGGAGAGTTCTTATCTCTCCAGGACCTTCCTACTACTTCTTTCAAGTAAATATAATTATAAGATCTCACAAAGGCAGAAGAGTTCAAGTGGAGAGAGAAGTTGGCACAATCCTTTATCAAAAATGGACAGAGAGCTTGCTTTGACAGCGAGGGCTGTTATGTCAAGCAAGATGCCTTGCTTGTTTGGGTCAGTGTTTGTTTACAGAAGGCATCTGTGTTCTTTGAAATGATGTCCTTGTTAGGTGATGTTTTTCAAACCTTAGAGTTCTGAACCTTGAACTTTAATATTGTGTGGCTTCCCTAAGCCTGTAGACCTTTTGTAAGTTACCAAGACAAACATGGGTTTCAAATGTTCTAAGACATAATAATTAAATATGACTAAAAGAGCAGCTGTGATTAGCTGTTCTTGTTTTTAATTGTTGTTGTGTGTGTTTGTTTTTCACGCTGCTATTTAATCTCAGAAAGCCTGGGTGGAAATTTTAAAAAATCATCCGTTCTGCCATGCATGGCAATGAAGCTATCCTGAGTGGATTCTACTACTTCCTTGTTCTTTAATCCAGGCCCTTATATGTGTTCATAGGCTGGATCATGTTTAATGAAAACAATTCCAAATTCTTTCTTCTGCATTTTCATGCTAATTTCCCTCACACTCTAACAGGCTCTGTGGGAGAATAGGGAGAAATACTGCTAAGGACAAAGTCCCTGCTCGCTTACCAGTCTGCTGGGCAGATCAAGACCACATCGATAAAGGAACAGTGCAAGTACTAACTAGGTGGAATGGACCAAAACTGATGTAGAAAATCAGAAGAAAAAAGGAATAAATATTTATTGAGCCCTAGAATGTCCCAGGTACTTTTTTATATAATACCTTAAAAAAAAAAAAAACAAACAGAACACCCTGGTGAGTAAGCAACATTTGCCCCACTTCATGAATAAGGAAACCGAGGCTTGGAGAAATAGTAAATGAAAGAATTTAGTGCACAGATTTTATATTTTGACCTGTATTCGTATCCCACTTCACACCTACTAGCTTTATGAGCTTGGAGAAATAACTTCATTCTTCTTGGGCATCGGTATCTTCATCTGAAAAACAAAGCTAGTGCTCTTTAACAGAACATCCGGACACACAATAGGTGCTCAAAATATGAGTGCTGTTAGGAGTTGGTAGGAGAGAGCCCCCGGGTCAGCTCTGTGCGGGACAGCAGCAGGGCCGGGGAGGAGGGAGCCTGCGGAAACGTGCAGACGGCAGACGGGTATCAGCGTCAGGTGTGGGACAGAGTGGAGCCCGGCTGACGGGGTTGGGGTGAGTAGTGAGGGGGACAGGTGAGGTTGATCCACTCCTGGTGGGGCTGAAGCTCTGGCAAGCGTACGTCAGTAGCCCTGGAAAATAGTAGAGCAAGGAAGGCTCGGAGGAGTCAGCATCTATAAAGCAATAATAATCCTTCATACACTTGAAGACAAGTAATACACTTCCCCTCCAGCAGCCTCTTCTCAGAGCGCATTGCCTAAGTGTTCTGTATTACCTATCTTCAAGTCCCTTGAGCTGCTTAATGCCTTGCTATTTACACACTTCCCTTATTCCCAGTGAGTTATATACAGCATGACATGGCCTTTGGCATGGAAAGGAGATGGTTTTAAAAGCACGCTCGCTAGACACAGAAAAGAAACTAAAAGAAGCAGAACCAATGACACATACCTCTCTTCCCAGGCTTGCTAGGCTTTCCAGTGCAAATAAGAATTGCCCTGTGGGCAAAAGTGTCTTCTCCTGATGTGTAAACTTAGCTTCCCAACAAATGAGTTTGCCTGTTTATAAACTTGACAAAAGTCTTTTCATTAAAAAAAAAAAAAAAAAAATTGTGAGCAGAAACCTTATGAGGAGCTGTGATTCCAGATGGCCTTTGAGATTTGCTTGCTTGCTTGCTTGCTTTTTAATGCAGATGTGTTCCATATCATGTACTTGTCCTAAGCTTCAGTGGGATACATTTCCCCCTATTTGGTCCATGTTCACAGGGCACAGGGAAGGTACCCTATGGAAAAGATGGCAGAGGAGAAAAGCCAACACTTTCTGATTGAAGGTATGATGTTGGGATGCTGACCATAGTGAATGGGCTTGCTATGGCTGCCAGCTTCCACCCTTTTCTACATGTATCTAAGGGGCAGATGTGAAAGACTCAAAGCTGTTCCATTTCCTTATAGAGAGGATGAAAAGAGATGTTCACATATTCTCCACAAGTTTTAAAGAAGGCTAGAGAGTTGGGCCCTCCCAAATTGCTGAAGGAAAGGCTATGAAAATGGGCAAATAACAGTATTTACATGTACTGTGCTCTCCACGCTTAGATTCTTTGCATGTGGATCTGTTTGCAGGCTCGGTCCCCCAGAGAGAGATTCTGAACTGTCTTTGTGCTAAATTAAACATTAGTTTTCTCCTTGGGAACTCGATCTTCCATAGACGAGGCAACAATATCTTTCTGAGAGAGCTCCCAGCTAAGCATTTCCCTCAGGAAGAGACCAGCTCAGGAGCCTTTTCACCTCCTGTCTGCTTAGCTGGTGTGAGTGTGTGTTGCATAGGAGTTGTTAAGGCTAACCAGGTCTAGAAGCCCGTAGAGCAAGGACTGGTACTCTAATCCTTGGTATAATGCTGAGGGACCCACTCTGGCTTAGCATAGAATAAATGGAAATGGTCAGAGTGGCACCCAGATCATGGAAGATTTTAACCAACCATGGGAAGAGTAATTCCTTTGCTCACTGCCTCCCAAATTCTGTACCCACAGCAATGAAAGGGAGTATGTTAAATACAAGCCGTCTCATTTCTAGTTATCTCTCAACCCCAAGAGGGCTGGTTCATACTGATCTGAAAATAGGACACTATTCTATCAATTTATGGAGTAGCATAAGCCCTTAGAAAACAGACCAAATTCTTTACTCACAGATGAAAAAATTAAAGCCCATTTAAAAGAGTAGTAGAGGCTGGACTAGAAACCAAGTTTTCTATTCTGGGTTATTAAGAGTTGTCCTTTTATTAAGGACTTTTTAAAAAAGATTTATTTATTTATTTAAAAGATTTTTATATACTTATTTGTCAGAGAGAGAGAGCACAAGCAGGGGGAGGGGCAGAGGGAGAAGCAGGCTCCCCACTGAGCAGGGAGCCCCATGTGGGACTCGATCCTAGGACCCTGAGATCATGACCTGAGCCAAAGGCAGACGCTTAACTGACTGAGCCCAGGCGTCCCAAGAAGCCCTCCTTGACTTAATATTTGTTAAGAGGGGAAGTCTTACGTTAAGTGTTCTTACCACAGATAATAGTAAAAATTATTATTTTTACTAGGGCAGGAGAAAACTTTGGGAAGTGATAGGTGTGGTTATGGCCTTGGTGATGGTGGTAGTTTCACGGATGTACACTTATCCCCAGAGTTACAGAGTTGTATGCATTAAATACGAACAGATTTTTATATGTCAATCATAGCTCAATAAAGTGGTTAAGAAAAAGAAGCTCTTCGGAGCACTGAGACCACCATATAAAGGAGGTGGTGTAGCCAGCTGGAGGATGAGTGTCCACATGCAGAGGACCAGGGTACCCCTGTCACTGACCAGCTCCAGCTGCCAACACGAGAGTGAGGCCAGCTCGTGCCAGCCCATCCTCCAACTCCGTGAGCCACACGAGTGAGTGAGCCCCCGTGAAGTCAGCAGAGGAACCATCCTGCCAACGTAGAGAATCATGGGAAACATCACATCATGATTTGCAGCCAATAAGTTTTTGGGGTGGTCTGGGGTGGTTTGTAACTTAGCAAAGGTTAAGCAAATCCAAGCTGGGAAACCTTAGCAGGGGTGATGGCTTCCCCAGAGCTGGTTACTTAACATCTCCGAGACTCATTTTCTGCTTTTTATGGTGGTAGAAACTGTGCCAAAGCTTGTGAGGATTAAATGAGATAATACGCGGGAGCAGCTAGTGTGTGGTCTGGCCCGTGGGGGAGCTTCACAAACATTCCTTTCCTTGCTTGCTCCTTTGTCCCTTCTCCCTGGGCTCTGATTTGAGCCCCCCTTCCTTTGTCATCTTTATCACTCTCACTTCATGTGCATCAACATCCTTAGAGGCTCTCCCAGCTTGCTGGTCCTCCGAACAGCAATTTCTTTTTTCCCTCCTGGATGATGGCCTGGTGCTGTCATTCCTCCTAACTACCAAATTTCCAGCATTCTTATTACGCTCCAGGGAACACATCTGCCTTCGGTAGTCTCCCCTTAAAATAGAAAAGGGTTAACCTCATAAAGATGTCACTCCCCCTTGTACTGCTCTGCTGCCCTTGGGAGAGTCAAGCAGCATAGTAAATAGAGATGGGCAATGTAATTGCATTCGATCTTCGAGGTCACAGAAGACTTTGCTAGCTCCAACAGCGTGCAGGGGAAAAGGTAAGCATGTTCCATCTTGAAGAGCCGTGTTTCTGAACTCACCTTTTCTTTTCTTTTTTTTTTTGTAGCACATTATTCCCAGTCCCTCATTCTTCCCACCTTACACTTCCCAGTAAGTGAATAAACAAAGAGGACATGGTAGAGTGACACTGTATTCTACTTACTATACTTACCAGCGATAGGGTCAGAGAGTCCTGGCCTAGGAATTAGATGTTGAAGGTCCTAGTGATACTAACTAGTCGGGCAACTTAGCCAGTCCTTTTACCTCCTTGGTACTCACTTTCCTTCTTGGAAAAACAATACGGGACACCTGGTGAGTGGCTTGGATCACCTCAGAGGCCCCTTTTGGGTGGATACACTTTGAATAAGTTCCCTGGTATTTCACTTTTGCTTTTCACATTTCGGTGTCTCCTTTAAATGTATCTGTTAGGAAGAACTGAAAGAAGGAAAGGTGACAAGGGGGAGGGTGTTTTGGTTTTTTTTAAAGGAATACTAGTGAGGAGGGTCTGAAGTAATCTTGGGAGCAAGGTCCAGCTGTGGCAAAGGCCGAGTGCACAGCCCTATTAATTGCTTAACACTCTTCCTGGGAGTCATGAACAAATCACTCCGTCGCTGACCCTATTTGTTGGAGCTTAGGGTTCCAGTATGAAAAACAGTTGTAGGCCTAGAGTTTGATTCATTAAATTTCTTTTTAGAGGAAGTACTGTTTTTGTTTGCCTAGATTATGCCAGCTACACTTGGAACATTTCTGTGGGTGAAGAAGATTCCCGAATGAGTACCCTTGTGAAATAATTCATGAAATATAAAATGTGAAATGCAAAGGAAAAGACTCTTACGGAGCCTGCCTTCCTTAGGTATTGACTAGTCTGTCTGTCTCTCTCGTATACACACAACTGAAAAGTGCAGATTAATGGGTGGGATTTTATATGTGTCACCACTTCATTTTAAAAATATGTTTCTGCTTTCAAGAGGAACACAAAAGAGAGTCACTGAGAAATTGGTCTGGGGGAGGGGAATTCAATCCACTGCTTCTTTTTTTTCCTTCTTATCACTAAAACCCTAAGCAGAGAGTGTAATCACCTACTTCCCAAGGGCAGCCCTAAGCCCTTAAAACTCAGATCTGTTTAGGGATTTAATAGAACTGGAAAAAAAAGGAATGCACAGGATCTGCTCCAAACAAATCAACAGAGGAAAATGTACCCAACCAAATATTAAATCTAGAGGATTTCTTTGATAGCATCATTCCCTCCCTCCCTGTCTCTTGATTTAGTTAGAGCACAGCTCTGCAAATTGCATCTTTATGATTCCTAGAATCTTTGGGGTCTTGGATCCCATCTTGGGCTCCAGGCCAGTCCGGTACATTTTCTTTCACAAAACAAGATGAAACTAGCAGGAAGCCAAGAGGGTCATTTGGTTGTGGCTGTCATTCCATTTTGTTTCCAAGGGTAGACACACTCAGCTTCATTGTCTGTTAGATTAGAGCCTTAGAGATGGTGATTTTGTCTAGTAACTTTTAAACTCCTTAGCTTTTCTTCTAAGATTTTTTTTTTTTTAGATGAAAATGTCTCGGTATTATGCTATGCAACATTGCTTTTTCTTTTTAAAAATACTAAGATGAGGAAGTCAAGTTGCCTTTTTTCCAATAGATTGAGTCTTGCTTTTGCTTAGAAAACGTACCCCAGGTCCCCATCACACACGTGCATATGCACACCCCCCACACACACACACCCTTTTTTACCATGATTATTTTTAGTATATGGACACAAATTGGTTAATGGGTGACTTACCAAGAACACAGAATGAAGAAATACATTAAAAAGTATGGGAAAGAAGATCAGTTTTAAAGGAAATTGCTCCAGAAGACAAGAGTATGCCAAGTTGCAGAAACTAGGAAGGAGAACATTGTATCACAGCACTAAGTGTAGAGTGACAAGGCACCTCCATTCTGGTCCAAGTTTTACTGCTAGCTAAAAGAATGACCTTGTGGCCAGTCACCCCTCCTTTGCTGCTTAGTTTCCCCATCTGCAACCCAGAAATGTTGGATTCCACAGCACTTTGCTTGGCTGGACTATTCTTGTCATACAGGATTCAGCTCAAATATCACCTGCTTGGAGAGACCTTCCTGGCTATCCTAACTCACGTATACACACGGTTGATCTCTCTTTCTCTCTTCTCCTCCCCTATCACTACAGAGGTGTTGTCTTCATAACTTTTATCACCATCTGAATTTATGTCACTCCTTGTTTGCTGGTGCATTTCCTATCTTTCCCCACTGGAACGCAAGCTCTGTGAGACCAGGAAGCTTGTCAGTCTTGTTCACTACATGTGCCCCAGCCCTTAGCAGTTCCTGGAGCATTTTGGATCCACAGTAAATATTTGTTGAATGAATGATCATATCAATGGCTTTGAAACTAGAGATGTCTTTCTTTTTTTTTTTTTTTTTTTAAGATTTTGTTTGAGAGAAAGAGAGAGCGAGCATGAGTGGGGTGAGGGGCAGAGAGAGAAGCAGTCTCTCCACCGAGTAGGGAGCCCGATGCGGGGCTCCATCCAGGACTCTGGGACCATGACATGAGCCAAAGGCAGACGCTTAACTGACTGAGCCACCCGGTGCCCGAAACGAGAGATGTCTTATGAGTCTTTCAGGAAGGGAGGTATGAAAGAGAGAACGAAGAATGCGTGGTGGGCCTCCGAAGTCCCCACCTCCTGTTGGATTATGCATTTTATACATATAAAACAGCACGTTTTTAATCACACTGAAGTATATACAGAGAGAGAGCCATATTTATGGGTATAGGTATAGATATGCTTTAATGTGATTAAAAACATGGTTCTAGTGCTACAGCCGTTTGAAAGACACAAGAGTGTGATGATCATTTAAGATTTTTCCCAGATTGAAATTCCAAAGCCCAGCCTCTCCTCGGTAGAAAACATTGGTACAAGGACAAGGATGATGGAGAAGTTACATATACCGAACGACTGCCGTATGCTGGGTCCTGCGTTAGTCCCTTGCGCCGCACAGGAGAGACAAAGTTCTTATTTGATGGAGTTTACATTTTCATGGCGGGCGGGGGAGGACAGAGCGTAAAACAAAGGAATGAGATAAATTTAACTAGTGATACAGCGCACAGCTCTTTGTTCCTTCAAGCGGCTGATTGGAGATTGATTTGGATTAATTAAACGGAAGCAAATCTGGGAAACACTTCAGGAAGTAGAAAGTGATAAGCATAAACAAACAGCTACCCTCAGAATAGGAGATGGGCTCCTTTGCCAGTGCCCGGACAGCTGCCTGCACTGTGGTCTGCTCTGGCCAGTCTGTGCAAAATGCGGTTCCGACGCTCCTAGGGAGGAAGGTGGTCATGTCAGCATCGTCTGTGCTTTGGAGCTATTGTGATCGTGTCGTTAGAAGTCACTGAGATTTGAGAATTAAAGAGAAACTACGGAAAGGCAACCTTGGGGGAAAAGAAGAATATTGCCCCTCCTTTGCAATAGAAAACAAATAGGAAATTAGCATCAGGACCAAAAGGAGGTAGAGGACAGTAGGTTCTCCCGGGGGCAGCCCAAAGCAGTAAGTGTAATTTGCAATCATCGTAATAATACCCTCTTACCTGTACGCAACCCATATTGCCCACACGGAAACCCTATGCTATAAATAAGGCAAGTGGACAGGGTGCCTGTGTGGTTCTGTCGGTTAAGCGTCCGATTCTTGATTTCGGCTCAGGTCATGATCTCAGGGTCCTGAGATCAAGCCCCCTGTTGGGCTCAGCTCTGGGTGGGGAGCCTGCTTAGGGTTCTCTCTCTCCCTCTCCCTCTGCCCTCCCCACTCTAAAAACATAAATAAGGCAAGTGTAGCTTTTTAAAATTTTCATATGGGAAACAGACTCGGAGAAGTTGAGAAATGCTAATAATATCTTACTTTTGAATAACAAATTTGCAGTTTACGAAGTATGGACGCACACATCATCTCAGTTTGTTCTCTGGGGCATTATTATTTCCATTTTAGAGACTAGTAAAGGAACTCAAACTGGCCCACACTAACTCCGCTAGTGAGCAGATATGCACCCTCCTGACCCCTGGGCCTGTCTGTGCAGGGCACACAGCTGACAGAGTGGGGGAGCTGAGCCCCAAATACATCACTGAATTTGCATCTACGATGAGGGCACTGAATGTCTTGCGCTTCCAGAAGCATACCCACACATGATTTGAAGCCATGACTCTCTCAGAAAGAATGTCAATCATGAATGGAATGAGGATGTCAGGCACCCGGGGCACATCAAATCTAGAATAAGGGAGGCTGAAAAAAGGGAGTCTTGTTTTTTGGGTTTTTTTCTTTTTAAAAATTTATTAATTTGTAAAAATGAATACAAGGCAAGGCAAGAAAGCTTTTTTTAATTTAGGAAAGCCCACAATTTGCTACCCGTATTTCTTGTGGATCTAGTGAGCCAACTCACAGGTCTTGGGAGAGAGGGCTCCAAGGTTGTTATGAATAGAAACTTGATCTGGAATCAAAGAAGCAGCTTTGCCTCTGTAACCGAGATTGGTCTAAGTTTTTCTCAGTGCTCTTGCTTATTTTGGAATGAGTATCTTAGATGGAACTTAAGGGAGAGAACTGCAGCTCTTTGCTGAAAAGTGATTTTTGAATCCATTCAGATCCAAGTTGAATCTGTTTTTCATGCTGATGGGGGTTTTCTCATTACCCGGAGAAAATGCAGGAGTTCGTAATTGATGGGATTTTGCTTCGAAGTGGAATATATCTTATTTATCTTTGTATTTCTAGGGCTTGCAACAGTGCCGGATACCTAGTAAGTAAATGTTTGTTGAAATTAAACTGTGGGGAGCATGAAGTTTTGAAGGACCCCACTCCTTTCTATTTCTGTGACTAAACGTACCATTCACCTGATGTGAGACACTGCTCTTCAAGAGAGCCTTTTGGTTCAGTGTTTGTTTTGTTTTTAAATCACAGTCATTAAGTGTTTAACATGTCAGGGACTCTTCTAAGCGTTTTTAGAATATGAACTCAAGTGTCCTCATAATCACATGATGAAGTAGGTACAATCTTATTTCCATTTGACAGATGAGGAAGGCACATGCCCAGGTCACTCAGCCACGAGTGGTGGAGTCAGGATTTGAACAAAGCAGGATGATGCCACTGCCCATGTGTTTAGTATGTTTAGTTTCCTACTACATATAGGAGAAGGTCATGACACAGGTAATATCAGACTTCAGCTCACACATGACTCAGGCCTGGGTTTGGAACCCCAAGTGCAACAAGGCATTTGAAAGTCAGTAGTGATTAGAGCTAACTCATTGTCTGAGGTGCAGATGAAATTCAGAATGAATGCCTAGGGGCTACAGATTACTCTTTGAGACCGTTTCCAGCCTCCTGGTTTTCAAGAGGTGGAACACACTGGAACATGTAGGGTCTGTGAGTGACAAATAGGTTTTGACTTGCACGCCAAGGGAGGTTGGTAGTAACCCCCTGGAGGGCTGTGAGGAGGGTTCTAAGGTGTTATCCAAGCTTGGTGGGAAGAGGGCCATGGTGGTTCATTATTGGTATCTGCTCTGGGCAGAGAGAAGGCAACATGGCTGACAAGCCCCTGGAATGGATATCTTCAGGACCAGGAATCCAAGTCTGGGGGATCTTGAAGAGAGATTCCTGGTGAAATGTTAACTCATTCCATGAAGGAATACATCAAGATCTGATGACACCACTTTATGAAGTTAGTTTTGAATAGGTTAAATACATTGTAGCTTTAGGTTGTAAGTGCCTTAAAGACGGGTACGTTCCTTGAAGACATTATAACCTCTGTTCTGAGAGCTCAGGGAGAAGGTGACTGAATTTTTTTTTTTCAGTATTTTGTAAAGTGCAGTGCAAACTCAGCTTCATTCCCTCCCTGACTTGCAACCAGATTGCCCCTAAGCCCCTCTTCTGTGGAAATTCTGGAGAGACTATTACTTACGATCAGTATTCTGAGGGAAGTCCATTTTTTGGTAGAAGCAGAGACAGAAACAGTGTAGAAATGGGAAAATGATGCCCCAAACGTGAGATCACCAGAACTTTCTTTTGGGAGTCAAATTCTGTGATAGCTGCCTTCGAAAAAAAATTTAGCAAATATGTGTTGAGGAATGATGTCCCAGCCCCATTTTAGGTGCCAAAATAGAGTAGCAATTAAGACAAGTTCTACGCTCTCCTGGAAAGTACTTTCTCATCAATAGCTTCCTTTTACCCTAGAAGGTAAGTGATAGAGCATCCTGAGTATGTCAGTTCTCTGAGTTAAATGCCAGGTTTTGTGTGCTGGCATATATGTGTGGGCAGTGTGGACAAATACCATAGTTGTCAGGTTCTCCAAACACTCAAGGGCCAAAGAACCTGACGGTGAGGCTTGTGGTGGCAGGACGAAGAATCCACTGAAACTAGGCCTAGTGTAATTCTTCACTCTACACAGAGCAACCAGTTCTAGGAGATCAAGTGTTTCCTTTCTTTGTGTATCCGTTCATTCTGGTTTCAGGAATCTGAACAGAAAGCACACGTAGCTTTCTTCATGCCTAACATATTTCCTTCACCTTGGACTTCTGTTACTTATTTTGTTAGCCATCTAAGCATTTTCCTCTTTTCTCAAAGGCATGCGGTCCTCTAGCAGCAGCTGAACTCTTTTTGTTCTGTTTTGCACTTTAGTTTTGAGCCCAGTCCAGCGATTTGTTACTTTGTTTTTCAGCGACCTCCTACCATTTTGAAGCTTCCTCCCCTCCCACCTTGACCTCGAACTCCAAATTTATGTCGCCGTGTCATTGTGGGGAACCTCTTGGTGAAAAGGATAAAGCTGAATTGGAGCTTCGTCGGGGGGATTTTCATAGCAACACTGACTCTTTATTATTAGCTGTGCACTCCAGGCTGCTAGAGCTCATATTTTGGCAGTGGACCATCAAACACCCTATTTTTAAGAGCCTTTAACTTAGTTGTAAACATGTGCTGGGACTGGGGCTCACTTTCTTTACTCATATTTACCAAGAGCAGTTTAACTGTTGAAAAGTTGTTATTAAAAAAAAAAAAAAAGCTCAGACTTCAGGACTATTTTTCCACTCATCTAACTCAAAACTATGCATGACCTAAAAAAAGAAAATTTGGCATTTAGTTGCTTAATTTGATGGTCCAGTCATACTGGTAATTGAGGGGGAGAAGAAATGGAACTGCTAGGTCATTTTACTTTGACAGATGCCCATCAAACACACATGGAGGGAATGATGGCTTCTACACATATTTACATGATTGACCAGAACAGCTCAAAGAGAAGCAGTCCAGTATGCTGAGGAAATTGTTTATGCCCTAAAAGTCTTCTATATTTAGAATAAAAGTGTTCTATAGACACATCTCCTGGGCACTCTACATTCTGGAGACTTTACTAGTTCCATTAGGAGAACATAAATAATATCCCAAACTCTCACTGGCTTGTAAATACAGAGATATATTCAGAAATTTGGTGAAGGGAAGACTATCACAAATATGTCTATTTCTTTTATCTCTGGGAGGAATTTAGGCAAGTGCCACAAAATACATATTAACCTTTTGAGGAGATGGTGACCTACAGGA
The DNA here is from genome assembly GCF_002201575.2 of Neomonachus schauinslandi. Taxonomy (NCBI): domain Eukaryota; kingdom Metazoa; phylum Chordata; class Mammalia; order Carnivora; family Phocidae; genus Neomonachus; species Neomonachus schauinslandi. The sequence continues at coordinate 74,789,153 of NC_058413.1, read as the reverse complement.
GTTTCAAGAATTTAAATGTTCAAAAGGAGGGGTTGAACTTTGACATCTTCATCTTGTGATTTAAGATTCTAAAAGTTCCACTGTTCGGTCAGCTGAACAGAGCTGCTTTGGGGCTTTGGTGGTACTCTAAGTAGTACCCTCCATAATGACTCCCTTCTCTCAGCCTCCTGGTATGTCATCAGACCCTTGATTGTACCTCATTGTTAGTTTTGTAGTGGGGCATTAATTGACCGGTGACATTTGCCAATCAGGTATGACAACGAGTTAATTCCATTTCATCTCCCCCCTTGTTGAGCTGCAGTTATTCCATAGATACAACCTAACTTACAACAGCCATTTGATGGAAAAGCATCATGCTGTGAAATCATCTTGCCTAGTTTGCATGTCTCTTATCTCCCTAGGCCATTCCGAAAGCTCCCTGTGGCTTCTGTGGGATGAGCTGGTAATTCTTCCTGATGAATGTTCCTTTTGAGTGAGGTACCACTCTGGGCACTTGGCCGTATTCCGAAAAATCTCAGCTGGTTCTGTCTCAGGGCTGGCCTTCTATGTATGAGTTGTTATACGCTCATTGACTTCGTGGTGCTTATTCAATCCGAAACATACCTAATTGTTTTGTTTTATGGGTTATATTTCCTCCACTATTGAATGTGAGTTCCTAAAAATTTAAAATAGAATCAAAATTAATTTCATGTCAGCAGGAAGATTTTTTTTTCTAAAAAAATAGTAAGAATATTTCTTCCCTCCCTTGGGGGGTGGGGTGGATACTATTCCCTACCCTGGACCTTTTTCAGAATAAACAGAACTATAATTCTGCATCTGTGCCCTCCTGTAGTTACATGTGTGTGTAACTGTTCAGTGAGTAGCAAAGAAAAGGGGCAATAGTGCATCAGAAGAAAGAACACGTATTTATGTTTTCAGAACTTTCAGGAGAGAGAAGAATTTGCAGACTTGAGCTCTTAGAATTTCCTGTAAAAATTCTTATTACGGTTTTTGTTCAAAAGTTGGACGGTAATTGTATTATCTGTTGATGCATAACAAATTACCCCAAAACATAGCACTGAAAACCGTAAATTTTTCTTATCTCACAGTTTTTAAGGGTGGGGAATTCAGAAAGGTCCCTCAGGAGATTGCACTCAGTCATTGGCTGGGGCTGCGGTCACTTCAAGACTTGAGTAGGGATGGAGGATCTGCTTCTGAGTTCATTGACATGGTTGTTGGCAGCAGTCGGTTGGCTATTGGCCAGAGGCTTAGTTCCTTGTCACTTTGGCCTGTGCTTAGGCTGCCTATGTATTCTCAGGTCACAGCAGCTGGATTCCTCCAGAGACAGTGATCCAAGAGAGTGAGAACCAGTACATAAGCCACAGTCTTTCACAACCCAGTCTCAGAAACAACAAACCTTTGCTTCTGCCATACTCTGTTGACTTCATAGGCCAATCCTGACACAGTGTGGGAGGGGTAAGAACACCAGGGAGTAGGTATCATTGGGGGCCATCTTGGAGGCTATTGAACATATTAATGTATAAACACTGGCCAGTAGCCCAGGTTACTATGTCCCCTACTGTGATTTTGAGGAAGGTTATACCACTGACTATCCTAAAATTAGGCCATCCATTCATTTCACATGTATTTATTGTCAGCTACATACCAGGCACTGTTCCAGGCACTTAGGATACATCGGGGAGTAAAACAAAGATCCTCACCCTCATGAGTCTTATATTCTGTTTTATAGTTTGCTTTTCATGTAACAAATGCCGTGGGTCAGGGGGCCCACGTGATTAGGGTAAGTACATGGACTTCAAACCATTGTTTCACGTTGGCTTGCATTTGACCAACTTCAGCAGGAAACCGGGAGGGCTATTTTCCTTATCTGCAAGAATAAGGGGAGGCTTTTTAAAAGACTAGTAACAATACAATCTCTCCAGTGATTACATTCTTCTGTTAACTGTCTTAAATGATTACTTCTCTGTCTTTGATAGCTAAGTGAGGAAGTAAAGTCCATTACATAAGAATTAAGGGAAGTAAAGTCCATTACTTAAGAATTAAGGTTTGGGAGTCGACCCTCCTGGATTTGAGTCAGAACCCTCCTGCTTTCTCACTGTGTTACCTGGGCCTGTTGTGTGAATCCTCTGAGTCTCTGTATGACGGTGTGAACAGTAGCACGTATCTTGAAGTCGTAAACTGTAAATGACTGAAAGCACTTACCATGGGATTTGCTACATAGATACCATTCAGTTTTACCTGCCTTTTCTTCATTTCTGACGGCATCTGACCGGCCCTTACCAGAGATGCTCCCGGAAATGACCCCTCGTTCAACTCAAACTAAACTATCCGAGACAGATACGTAAAAGTGTTTTCAATATCTACCTGATGGTTTCCTACTAATGCTGTTCCTTTTGCAGTATTTTGCTAAGTCCTCTGTTGGACAGGGGTCTGGAGAGGAAAGACGCATGCGCTCTGGGGTTTCTGCCTTCATCGGTCAGTCCCAGGCACCTGAGCCAGAAAGGCCCATGATTTTCCTCAGCCCAGCACTGAGCAGGCAGCTGCTTCCTGCCAAGGGGGTGCCTGCCTTCCCGAGGCTGGGAAGCCTGTGGCCCCGCTCTCGGCTCCTCTCTCATCTTCCTTCCTGGAGTGGTACCATTAGAGAAATTGGTGGTGACGGTGTAGGGACGCTCGTACCACCAGCCCCAGAAAGAATATACAAACTGAGCCAGAGGTATGTTTTGGTGGGGGGCGGTGCAGTATATTTTTAGAGATACCTGGTAGTTTGGAGCTCTGTGTATTTTATATTATATATATACACACATTATATATATGTGTGTGTGTGTATATACATATATATACACACATATAAAAACATATATGTTTATGTATGTGTGTGTGTGTATATATATATATATAAATATATGATATGTTTGTATATATATATCTCCTCCTAATTTCCCTTTGCCTCCATTGGGCAGGAAGTGTGTGCATGGCTGACATATAATCCCTCAACTCATTGGAAGAAATGAACAAATGTGACCTATTTCCAGGGAGCCATGGGCTCTGAATTAGTTAAGAGGAAAAGCATTCTAAGGACACAAGGGTGGAGAGGGCTGGGGAGGAAGGCACAGATGCTTTGAAGACGAGCAGTCCTGAGTTTGAATCCTGGCCATAACATTGTTGGCTCTATGACCTCGAGGGATGGTATTTTTTTAAACGGATCTAAGCCCGTTCATAGAGAGGATGGAATGATATACCAGCCCGTGAGAAGCACATAGCACTTAGAACAATAAAAAAAACAAGCAAAAAAAGAAGGTCCCAGGAAACATTTCTTTTCCTCTCTGAACTCTTTAACAATTTCCTACCTTAATCAAGTTAACACATCACATTGTTTTTATTAAGAGAAGATATTTGCAGCTTCTGGAGCTTTGGTTCTCAAACATTACTGTATATAGTAGTCACTGGGGAGTGTGCTAAATTGCTGGGCTCCCCTGGCAGAAATTCAGGAGCTCTGGAGTTTGGGGATTTCTATAGAAGATCCTCAGGCCACATTTGGAGACACAGACTTGGGGGTAACTCCAAGTCTTGGAAAGTTTTGAAATCATCTTGGCTTAAACATTTTAGACATTTGTGGAGGTCAGATAGGAAACACAACCTTTGAGCTTTGAAGATACTGAACTGTAGGTGTTTCAGAACTCTGAGGGTACTCCCACGTGACTTCTGGGTGCTCTAGAAGGCACAAAAGCAGAGCTTTGCCAGGTTGCACCTTCCATTCTGTGGTAAATCTGCCGACTTCATGTGTGAACTGGCTGGAATAGTTTGCTCCTTTCCACAGGCACCATATCAGAACGCAAGCAAGGAACAGGACACCCAGGAATATGTGTGGAATGCAGGCCTGAGGCTGAAGGACAAGTAGAACCAGAGGGCTTGGGAAGATAATGAATGCCGAGACACTGGGGGCTTACCTGGGAAATGATGGTGACTGCCCACCGGGGTGCAGGGGGCTTGGAGCCCCAGCAGCAGACGGGCTGTCTAACTGACCTTCTGTGTCTGTTGGATTCATTTTTAATTCCATCTCAAGACGTAGCTTGAATCCCGTCTGGTCACTACCTTGGCCCAGGTCACTACCCCCTCGCCCCTCGACTGACGCAACAGCCGCCTACCCTGGCTCCCGTTTAGTACATGCCAAGTAGAACAGCAAATGTTGCCTTCTTACTATATAAAGTTGTTCACATCATACCCCTGCTTAAAACTGAAGTGGCCTCCCGTTGTGTTTAGAATCCGAACTCATTCATGTCTGTAAGTCCTTCCTTCACAGACTGTGTCCTGTTCCGCTTTTCAAGCCACCGTGCTCTTGCCTACTCTACTCCAGCCCCGTGTGGAGCACCCAGTTCCCTGCATGAATCAAGGTCTTTCCTCCCGAAGAGCCCTGTCTCGTGTTACTTCTCTAACTCGTCACCTGGCAGGCTCCTGCTTAATTTTTACATCTCAGCTTAAATGACAGCCTGACTAACTGCCTCTTCTAAAGAGGTTTCTCTTACTGTTTTCTTTACACTTACTACAATTTGCCCTGCCTTTATTTATTTACCTATTTTTTGCCCATCTTGGTCCCTCCTCCTCTTTAGAACAGAAATCCATTTTGCTCTCTTCCTCACCAGAGTACCCGTGGTACCCAGCCGAGCGTTTGCGCATACCGGTTGCTCATTGGTTGAGTGAACAAGTACCGTGACTTCCTGTGTTCCACAGGATAGGGTATGAAGAAGAAGTGTCAGGAATACCTGCTTATTTTCCAAACAGATTCATCCTTCTAGGACATGACGTGGAAGGAAATTGCAGGAGTGTGCAACTAGAGACTCACTCACCCAAACTGAAATTCAAGGAACCAGAGATCCTTTCATTCTGTTTCCCAGGCCTTCCCTTGCCTGGGTGACAGCCAGGCTGGGTCCATGTGCTAGAACACTGGTACTTCACAGTTTACGGATGCTTTCAGCTGCCTTCAGGGCTAACATATGTAACTGATGATCTGACTATGGGGAGGAAAGGAGTTCTGGAGCTGGGTTGTATGAAACTAAAGTTTGTGTCAACAGGACCATAGATTTTCTCACAGCCGGCCCCATAGTGCATGCTGACACTTAGGACAAGATGCACAGCCCAGCTCAGGGTGACAGGGAGGCTTTACGCTAGATGTCCTTAGGAACGGACCAGATTGCTCTCTTCTTTCTTGGGCCTCCTGGGTACCAGGAAGGAAGAGAGTGAGTCATTCTGACCTGTCAGAGTAGGTGAGTGAATGTCTACATGAAGATAAACCAAAAACATTAAAACTTTTTTATTTGTTTTTTTTTCAAGATTTTATTTATTTGTGTGAGAGAGAGACAGCACGAGCGGGGGCGGGGGGGGCGGTGTAGGGAGAGGGAGAAGCAGGCTCCCCACTGAGCAGGGAGGCCAACACGGGGCTCGATCCCAGGACCCTGGGATCATGACCTGAGCCGAAGCCAGGCACTCTAAAACTTTTTGATTTCAAAGGAACAAAATCTTAAAAGGGTATATGAAAGAACTAGAAGCATGGAAGCCATTCACAAGATCCTAGGTACAAGGCCTAGTTTAAATTTGAAGTTTGATTTGCCCATGACAAATAAAAGGTAGTTCTACTTTATAAAATAAAGAGTAAGCTTGTGGGAAATCTAATCCCAAGAGGTAGTAGGCTGAATGAAAATATAAGTGTGAATTAAATTAGGTGAAACATGAATATATTCATATAAACATATATATATTAGATGAAATATATAAATACATAAATAATCATAATGGGTTACTTAGGGAGTGTTTGGGGATATCATTTCCAGTCTTTGCAGTTTGTAACAAGGACAACCACGTTTTTCCAAGAACATCCCTTGGTACCATCTCGCCCCTTATCTTTTCAATAAATGTTTATTCAGCACCTTCTATACATATGGCACCAGGCCATGACCAGGGTCGGATGTTGCCAGTTTTCCCGGGGGGGGGGGGGCAAACCTGTCTGGTTGAGAATGTCCTTTATAATATACCTGGTAGGACTGAGGAAGGTGGCCCAGGTTGTCGAAAATAGGTTAGGGACCCCATACCATATATTCTGGAAGCTTCCTAGTGCCCCCTATGTACTCTGATCGAACTTCTAGAATTGGCACCTGTTGTTTTAAGTAGGACACATGTTTGGTCCTTTCAATTATGAATAAGAACCCAGTTTCTCCCTGGTTGCTGTGACACCTGTTCCAGCTCAGATTGCTGACTTGGTTTGTCCTCTGGCCTCTAGTCTGGACGTCGGGGGGCTGGGATGGAACCATGCCTGCCCCGGCCACTCCTCTGGCAACTTCCCCTTGTGGACCATACCGTGCCAAATATTTATTCTGGGTACAAAGTGGGTCTCCGTTATCTTCTCGACAGAATAATGCAAAGCTGACACGGGGCAAGAATTTGGGAGGCATCTTGGAAAAGGGAGAAAAAGGTTGAAATCATCTGCCCCGCTGCCCTGTTTCCTTGTGTTTTAGGTTATCGTAGCGGGAGTTGAAACAAAGAGAAGGTGGTGACAGTACTCCTGTGCGGAATGCTCAGCATGCCTCTTAGATACGGCTCTGGTCACCAACCCACGGGAAGGATGCTGTCATTGTCTGGGAGTGGGTGAGGCCTCAGGAAAAAATCTGTGGTATGAGGAAATGTTAAACAAACTGGTCTTGCTTTTATTAGGAAAGAGGGGGGATAGCAAGATGACATAAGGGGGGATAGCAAGATGACATAAAAATGATTCCAAACTACCACTCAGAGTTAAAGGTGTTGTCTTTGAAGTGATCCAGAAAGACTCCGTTTTGGGGCCTAGCGGGTCACACGCTCTAGCCAGCAGCTCTGTGGCTGGGTGGGGTACGAGGTCACCTTTGACTCCGTGCCCTTCTGTGGCATTCATTTTCATCTTTAAAGCTCGTCAGCTAGGGCAAAGCTGACCAAGATCTCCTCTGCAGAACTGGTCCCAGAAGACCTTAGAAAGTGTCCTTTCTTCATAAAGTTCTGCTTCAGTTTGCTTCAAGTTTTTCCCTTTGCTTTTTGTATCTCACACCTGCCCCCAAAGACCCCACTGTGGGAAGAAAACAAGCAAGTTAAAAAAAAAGAAAAAAAAGAAAAACTGGGTGAATTGCTGTGTGCTCCTAATCAGAGGACTTCAGAGCATGTTTTCAGGGTATACAGATCGCCTGATTCAGGCAGCAGAATCACCTGGAGTGTTTCATGAAATGCAGGTCCAAGGGTCCTGTCTCAGACCTTGAAAATCGACATTTCTGGCATAGGGCCCAAATACCTGCCTTTTCCATAACGTATGAGGGCCTGCATGAGGCCAGCTATTTTTACTGTCTTTTATTCACGAATGTATCCCAAACATCTAGATCACTTCCTAAAAACACCTGAGACAGGATGGGGCTCTGTAAATATTTATTGAATGAATGAATGCACCAAAGCCTAATAGGATCTGTTAGGGTTGCTTTTCAATTAAACAGTAGCAGAAACCATCGGCAGGAGAGAGGAGTCTTTATTGGGAGGAAGACAGACTTGAAAAGAGGAAGGAGAGAAGTCAGTTTGAAGAATGGGGCAATTTCTGAGAGGCTAGGCCTAGGTGGGGCAATGAAACAGAGACTTCGTGCCACAGAGCATTGGGCAGCACTTGACAGATGAGGAAAGAAGCTTGGAAAAAAGGGAAATGCAATGAGGCAGTGGTTAGAGCAATGGTTCTTAAACTTTAGTGAGCCCCCCAAATCCCCTGGGAGGCTTGCTAGCCCACTGAGCGCCGTCCCCCTCCATCCTGAGTCTGTGATTCAGCACGTCTGGGTGGGGCCTGAGGATTTGCATTTGTGACAGGCTTCCCAGGGGACACTGATGCTGCAGGAAATCTGCCTTGTGAACCACTTAAGAGTTAGATTGTTGCTTTCAGGAGTACGATGGTTTGGGGTATGAATCCTAGCTCTGCAGAGCCTTGTGAGCTGTGGGACCATGAGGGTTTATCTGGCCTCTGGATCTCAGTTTCCCTCACATGTAAAATAGGGATAATAACGATGATTAGGTGTTGCAACGCCTACTGAGTTGATTCATGTAAAATATTCAGCAAAGTGCTAACACATCCAAGCGCTTACTATCTTAAAAATTATGACTTTGGGGGCGCCTAGGTGGCGCGGTCGGTAAGCTCCTGACTCTTGGTTTCGGCTCAGGTCGTGATCTCAGGATCGTGAGATTGAGTCCCACGTCGGGCTCCCCACTCAGCGTGGAATCTGCTTGAGATTCTCTCTCCTTCTCCGCCTGCCCCTCCTGCTAGTGCTCTCTCTCTCTCTTTCTCTAAAACAAATAAATCAATCTTTTTAAAAAAAATTACTACTTTGTCCATTGCGACCTCTGTAACTCTTAGGGGGAAATGAAGCATCTAGTTGCTCTTCCAATGAAAGAAGAGCTAGGGCTTTGTAGAACCGGCATAATATTTAATAAGAGGATGGACTAGTTCAGATTCCAGTACGACAAAGCTGTTTATTTCTGTGCCACAGTATAGTGGTCAACTAGGTAAGATTAACTCCCGATAGGGAAGTGCCCAAAGGCTTATTTTTGCAGTTTGGCCTAACTGGAGACGGATGGTGGTGGGATAGATACACAGAAATGTGAACATACTTAATGTCACAGAGCTGAACACTTAAAAATGGTTAAAATGGTAAATTTATGTTATATGTATTTTACTACAATAAAAACAAATGTGGATGGCCCAAGTATTACTTTCGGCTCTCTCCCTGATGATCTCCTATAGGGAAATTCATTTTAGCGTGTAGTTTAGGAACTATTGTTCAAATGAGCCTCCTTAGCTTGAAGGGTGACTACATGCTGAAACACATATTGTCTGTCTTCTGGGGCGAGCTCTCAGGGCCTGCCATTGTCAGTGCATTCTCTACTAAATCAGTTTTAAAGATGAATCCAGTGATGTTTTAAGGTCCTAATGTTGAATTGCAATCACTTCTCATGCACAAAAACCCACATTTCTGGATTCTCATTGGGTAATTGAACAAGAAAATACCCTGGAGGACTTGGCCTAAAACAGCCTATCTTTTGCTTTGAACTTTTCATTTGTGAGATGATGAACTTGGTTGAAAATATAGGCCATTCCCTCATTCTAGTTACACAGGCCTTTATCTGGTGTCTGAGCCTTCTTTTGATGGTTATAATACTATACTGGCAAAGAAGGGTACCTTTGTTCTTAAAATCAAATACTATACCAATGGGGGGGGAAAAAGGCCTCCTAATAAAAAACATAAGAAGGATCTGGGGAAAATCATTTAGAGAAGCAAATGTAGACAACTTTCAATTGCCCAGCTCAAGTGAAACTCCACATCATAGAGGTGGTCCCCCTATTATAAGCAAGTTGGATTCCAGAAGCTTGTCAGTGGGCTGTGTATAAGGTGGCATGCATTTTCCTATAGCACCATCTCTATATGTAAGACTGTATTTTGCGCTCCAGCAAGGTACCTGGAAAATCAAGAAGAGATGTCTTTGCTGGACTCAGCCATGAGAGTCCTGTCCACCTTCCACAGTCTAGCTGTCTACTATTGTTGCCATCCCCATGGGAGGAATCTTGCAAGTTGTGTGTTCCTACCTCAGGGATGACCAACATTCAAGGTTGGAAATAGTCCAGAAATCACAATTTGATTTTATAAGACACTTTGCAGAACTATCTTAGATAATAAAGACTTCTGATGGCTTTCTAAAGAAGAATTAAAGTGTGTTGTGACTGTCTAGCTTCTTCTATTTCTTCTCACTCTTCAGCTTCTTCTTTTGTTTCGTTTATCATTCTCCTGCATGCCAGAAGTGGGTTTATATGATTTCTCAAACTCCTAGCCAACAGAAATAAACATATTGAAACACAGTAGGTAACTACTGAGACCTGGATGTGAGTTTCTAACCTTCCTCTTGCTGTGAACTCCCGAACAAATTACCTGACATCTCTGAGCTACAGTGTCCTTATATTAAAAATGGAATAATAACTCATAAAGGGTTACCATGATAATTAAATGAGATAATACATATGAAGTGCTTAGCCTAGTGCTTAGACATAGTTGGAATTCCATAAATGTTAGCCCCTATTATTGTTACCTGCTTCCCAGGCTCTTTTTTTTTTTTTTTTTTTTTTTTTTTTTTTTTTTTAAGATTTTTTATTTATTTATTTGAGAGAGAGAATGAGAGACAGAGAGCACGAGAGGGAAGAGGGCAGAGGGAGAAGCAGACCCCCTGCTGAGCAGGGAGCCCGATGCGGGACTCGATCCCGGGACTCCAGGATCATGACCTGAGCCGAAGGCAGTCGCTTAACCAACTGAGCCACCCAGGCGCCCCCAGGCTCTTTATTGTTATTTTTCTGGCTATAGTTAATGCACTCATCTGCATTTGCATAAATGATACTGAAAAATGTGTGTCCTAAGCATTCCATGCACTTGCACAGCAAGTTATAGTTTATAAAGCAATTTCTTGTTTGATCCTTACGACAACCCTGTGGAATCCAAAGAGCTGGAGATATTTCTTCTTTTCACACATGTGGGAAAGGGGTAGTGGCTTGGTCTGGATTGGCTTTGGCAGACCAAAGAGTCAAACCAGAGTCAAGACTCTTTAGGTCAGTGCTTTCTGTTATGTAGGAGAAAGGATCTTAGAATTATTGATTCCATAGTATTGCCAACCTAAGGACTAGGGAGAAAAGACTGACGTGTCTCTTGCTTTAATCATTTGCTTTTTAGAAAACATATCCAAGAAGCCATGCTTTATGAAGAGAGTTAGAATGTTTATTTTTCTTCCATGTACTAAAATTTTTCGGCTCATGTGCAGCAATGTGGTAACTTGAAAGCTCTTTCCAGGGATTTCGTGCTTCTGACAGTTTCAGGTCAGGTTCACATGGGGGTGGAATTTGACATACTCTAGTCATTCCCAAGGGAATAATGGGGTTGACGAGATGGTGGACATCCTGAGGAATTCTTAAGCAAAATGAACTTAATAGGTTGTTTTAATATTTTTTATCGCTTTTAAGTGACTCTGACTTTCCACATCCCGATTTCTAGATGAGTTTTTTTTTTTTTTTTAAAGATTTTATTTATTTGCGCGAGAGAGAATGAGAGACAGAGAGCATGAGAAGGAGGAAGTCAGAGGGAGAAGCAGACTCCCCGCCGAGCAGGGAGCTCGATGCGGGACTCGATCCAGGGACTCCAGGATCATGACCTGAGCCGAAGGCAGTCGCTTAACCAACTGAGCCACCCAGGCGCCCTCTAGATGAGTTTTAAAAGAAAAACAAAAAAACCTTCAAACTTCTGGCACAACAATAGTAGTTTTGGCGATTTTCTCTGGATTTGCATATCTCCTTTGCATATCGATTCTCTATATATCTATAGTAGAATTTCCTTTTTGACATAATCACGGCATAAGCTGAACCCTTGTTATGACTTCTTGGCTCCACATGTGACAATAGTTTTTAAAAGAGCAAGAAGCAAGTGTTCTCCCTATTTGTGTTAATAGCAATTTTGGGGCCTTAAGGGTCTTGAAAATCATCCAATTGGGAGGTAAAATGTCATCATACTTAAGGCTTTGGGCATTGGAATCCAAGCTCTCCCATTTATTAACTGAACAAATTGAGGGAAATGATTTCCTTCTAAGGCTTTAATTCCCCTCTCGATGAAATGGTGACGTGCTAGAACCTGCCTAACAGGGCTGGTGTGAGGATTAAGTGAGAAGAAGGCATAGTGATGGTGCTCAGTGGTGGGCAGACACCGTCCTCCAGACACCCATCCTCCAGCTCATCTCAGTAATCTAGATACTGGGTCAGATGCAGCTATTTGTACAGATTCCGTGGTTGTAGGTGAGAACAAACCACTCATAATTATGAGCAGAATACTGTCCAATAAACTTGAATCATGCAGTTACGGAGTCTTTCTACAAAACCACATCTATAGGGTTAAACCAAAGGGCAGTTTGAAACTTTGGCCTCTGAGTGTGAATGCATTGTCAAGCATTTCACAGTAAAATACAATAGCATTCCAGATCTCAGTATGATGTCAGACACAATGGATTACTCATTTCAGTGGGAGTTCATTCTCTCTGAAAACCCAAAAACATTCATCTAGAAATTTCAAGACATACTGATGAAGACATTGCCAGCTAACTCCACCAGGGACACTTGGTTCTATTTCTTTCTCCCTTAGCTCTATATTTTACTGAACTTAACCAACGAATTTTTTTGTTGTTGTTCTATTTTATCTTTTATGTTGCAGCATTTTTACATTTGGACAGGAGTACACAGGATGGAAAACAGCACATGTGTTCACTGTTTGTAAATGAAAGATTCATTCATTCAACAAATATTTGCTCAATAGTTATTGTTCCAAGACACCGGGTTCAGTACATGATCGCTGACTTCAAGGACTTTAGATTCTAAAAGGGAGACGGAGTAAAAACAAGCAAACATATCAAAAGATACTATAGTAGCAAGTAATTGTTGACCACAGAGCCCAGTTTTCTTTCGAGTTAAGCTGAGACATAAAGCCGTAGGAATCAGCCATGGAAATCATTTTGGAAAGTACATTCTGGAGTGATAGAACACCTCCGATCCATACCTCAATACTTCATGTCTATGGTTAGGTTTCTTGCTGATAAAAATTACAACATAGGGCACCTGGGTGGCTCAGATGGTTAAGCGTCTGCCTTCGGCTCAGGTCATGATCCCAGGGTCCTGGGATGGAGCCCCGCATCGGGCTCCCTGTTCCTTGGGAGCCTGCTTCTCTCTCTCTCTCTCTCTCTGTCTCTCATGAATAAATAAAAAATAAAATCTTTAAAAAAAAATTACAACATAAATAGATTGTGGAGTTTGGAAATGATTGGATAATAGGGAATAAAACATAATTGAGTATGTACTAAGTAAAAAGCTGATACCGGAATTTATAGCAATACCATAATTATTTAAATTGTCACTAGAATAGATTTTGTGGGCTAGCATTTAAACACACAGAGAGTCTTGAGTGACACAGCAGTCGCCCATATGTATGTAAAAAAGACTTCAGCTACATCTCAGAATTCTGCTGTTTAGCAAATCACTTCATTTTGTTTTCATTTTGTTTTCATTTTGTTTCCCTCCTGGTTTAGGATATCACTGAAATATCTTGGTGTAATTACTTCCATACTTTGTCATTAGTATTTTATATTTTTTTATTTCATGAACTAACCCTCCAAATTGTAGCTGTGCTGAAATGAAGCTTCCTCTGAAATTTTGATTCTTATTCTGAGGTACCGGCGGGGGGGGGGTCCCCAATGTAATCTATAGCACTGTATAAGGTTTGAGCGTAGAATTATAAAGTCCTCTGTGAGCATGTGTATTCTTTACCGTAATTCAGAGCGGAACAATCAGCATTCAGAAGCACGCGAAGCTAGGACTCTCTTCCTTGCTCCCTCCCACCCCCCCAATAAAGTGATCCCCACCCATGAGTCCTAGACCATTCATCCCTTGCGTTTGGTATTCGTTCTGCTCCTGAACTCTCATGGGCCGTCCGTGGATTGAAAATCAAATTAATACACAAGGAGAGATTATCGTTGCGGGGGATTTGTGGGAGCCCAGACACTTTTTATGAGAAGAGACTGTCACCCCCAAGGATGTTATTTGAATCTGAAAAGAGGTGGTTATAAAGGAAGTGGCTCTGCTTTAATCTGCTGTGGGGAGTAGCCAGCCCGCTCTACAGCTAGGCGGCCTTCCCGTAGGAGCAGAATGAGCATTCGCTGGAGAAAGCAGCTGAGGTTGGAAAACAGTTGCAGTTTTGCAGTTTCAGGAATGTGTGGGAGCTGCAGCTTTAAGATGGCATTTCCCCCCCCTCGCTGCTGTGGAGAGAGCCCGGGCTAACGTGAATGGGGGTTTTGTATGAAGGTTGCGGGTGAGGCAGAGCCACTTGGTAATCAGGGCAACAAGGCACATTAATCCTTAAGGAATATACTTTACATACAGCCTCTCTCTTTTCTCTTAAAGCGAAAGCATAAGTAAAACTTCCCTGTGCTCCCGTAGTTACCCTGCCTTTGATCTCATTTGAAGTTCAGCGCTGAAGGCAACTTGATCTCGGACACTATCTCCTTTCATAGATGATAATTAGCCCAGTTCTAGAAGGCCGGCTGCAATGATATCTTTCGCTGTTAGAAAGGGGACGGGGAGCAGGGATTGGAGCAATTGTTTGCTGTGTTGATGACTGTGTTGTTGCCATGGGAAAGCTCAAGACTTCAGGAGAGTTTGTGTTTTGTTGGGCGAGGTGCCAAGCTGTGGTGACTTATTACAACCGCGCGAGTGAGCTGTACAGAGCAGTATCCCGGGTAGCAATTCAAAGGGCAGGAGCGCTTTAATCAGGGAGAGATAGAGCGCTGAGTATCCACATTATGCTTTATTTCAACTTGGAACTGATAAACAAACCCAACATTTTAGGAGTCTCTGGGTTTGGTCTTTTCACTTTGGAGGAAAAACAAGTCAATTCTTCCCGCCCACCCCAGCTAAAAGGCAAAACAGAAATGCTTCTGCTTTACATATAAAGACCCCTTGTAAAGAATGGAGTGTTCTCAAATAACAGCTCTGCGCACAAAGGCGAGTTCATCTTGACTCAGCCTCAAGAAGGGCAAACTGTACAGGGTAACTTGATTTGGTGTGAAGAAAAAAACCAAAAAACCGGGGGAGGAGATTGGGAGAGTTGCTTCTAAATTCAGATTCCAGACACTGCTTTGCCTCACTTCTCCGAGAGATTCAGCCATTTGTGCCCCCAATCCCATGCCTAGCACAGCACTTGGCCCAGCCTCGATGTTTAGTCATTGTCTAGCCATACTGAAGACAAGGAGTTTTCCTTGGGGTTGGAGGAAAAGTTGCTATATAGATCCATAGAAAGGAAAACTCTGGAGCTTTGTGAATGATTTTGGCCTTTCAGGTCACAAAAGACTGGCCACAGCCCCTCTTCCTGCCAGTAGTCAACATAGCCCTGATTCTTTAGGAAGATGCCAAGTCTCCTTTTCTTTTTGTGCTGTGTAGACATTGCTCAGAAGTTCCCTTGGTGCCAAGTCTTTTGAAGCCTCTTGATCCATTCCAGAGAACTCTTGGAAGAAGAGAGAACAACTTCACAATTTCCATTTTTAGCCTAAAACAGATGTCAACATGTTAACTCTTCTTCATTTGGTATTGTGGGCCTGGGCCTGTGTAGGGATCCCAGAAGCACAATGAAGCGCCCCATGTTTTCCGGATAGATTTTCAGTGACAGACTTGTGAGAAATACATGTGTTGCAGATCGGTGAGGCAGCTGTGTCTTATGGCATAACGGGAAGCCAGGTAGTTTTCTTATTTTAAAATATTGGAGTACAAGTTGCGTGTGATACATTTTAAATATTCATTTTCTGGTTTTGTTTTTTTTTTTTAAGATTAAAGTTAGCTTTATTAGGTGGACGAATAAAGAAAACATAAGATTTTAGTAGAAGATGATTTGTCTTCTCAGCACACTTTTTTTTTAATATCCATTTTCCAGGATTGTTTTATCTTTTGGAAACACTTTTCAGAGTGCTTATACTTGTGTTTGTTACTTTGTAGTTTTATTTGGTTGCCAGATTGGCTATTTATTTTCACCCAGTTTGACCTTAAAGAGACATACTTTACGTAGAGGCAGATGTTTTCATCTGCCTTTATTTTCAGTTACTGTATTTCCAAGTTCTGGTAACATTCAGAATAGTTTATCATATAAGCTGTGGACATTTTTCTAATATAGAAGCAAATTTTCTTTGTGTACCAGATGGCTCAAATAGTAACTTACAGATATCTAGGCCTTTGGGAATTAGGGAATTGATGCGACTTTCCCCCCAGAGGTTTTCCATATAGTACAGTTTCATATGTATGTTAATAAGGATACATCCTGTATCATCATCATCATCATCATGGACTTTTAAATAGACTTTATTTTTTTTGTCTTTTAAACTGCTTTATTAAGTTCACAATATATAATGAACATCTTGCCATGCAATAGGGTAAAACTCCCTTGCTGACAGAATCTTATATTTTGAGTCAAAATACAACATTCAATTAGAAGCTGGTCATAGGAGACCCACAAGAGACATGTAACACCAAAAGGTTTACAACAAAGGTACATTGAGAACATTAAGTTTAGGAAGCAGGTGTGTCTTCCTGTTACCCTCAGGGAAAGCGTCGAGATTCAAGGCATAAGGCAAAACTCATCATGATGGTCATGGTGAGGAGGGTCAGTGCTAACTGCCTGCAGACTATGACTGAATTGCTTTTCCCTCAGCTTTTCCATCAGCTGTCTCATCTCGTCCCTAGTCCTTTCCATATTCTCCTCTCTCCTCCTTGCCTGTGGTTCTCTAAGCCTCTGAATCATGTCCTACCTATACTGCAGGATGGGCTGCCTAACACGGAACCGCCTACGATTTACTCGAGGCACACAATATTCACCAGCTTCCAAAGGGAGGGCCAAGGGCTCTCCTTTATTAGCAGCTTGCTCCTTTTCATCCTTTTTTTTCATTTTCCTGTTTGGCATTCTCCACGTTGAGATTTTTTACTGCTGTTCCTCTTTGGACGCCATTGCTCCTGGGCCTATCCTCGCAGTCTCCTCCTCCTCCCGATTCTCCCCGAAGAGGGCGCCCCCCCCCCCCCCCCCCCCGGGGACTTAGACCTGCACACCTGCTTCCCCTCCGCTTCGGACTCTTTGGGGCCGCCTGTGGCCTGCACGCCCTCAGGACCACCGGGAGCCGGCACCAAGAGGCAAGTGAGTGCAGGCCGGTTCTTAGACTTTATTTTTTTAATTAATTTATTTTTTTAAAGATTTTATTTATTTATTTGAGAGAGAGAGAATGAGAGAGAGAGAGAGAGCACATGAGAGGTGGGAGGGTCAGAGGGAGAAGCAGACTCCCTGCCGAGCAGGGAGCCCGATGCGGGACTCGATCCCGGGACTCCAGGATCATGACCTGAGCCGAAGGCAGTCGCTTAACCAACTGAGCCACCCAGGCGCCCAGACTTTATTTTTTAAAGCACTTTTTAGGTTCACTGCAAAATTGAGGGGAAGGTAGAGGGATTTCCCAAATGCTGTCTGACAGCACACATGTGTGGCCTTCCCTACCATCAACATCCCTACCAGAATGGTAAATTTGTTACAATTAATGAACCTACATTGACACCTCATTAATCACCCAGGGTCCATAGTTTACATTATTTGGGTGCACTCTGGGTGTTATACATTTTATGGCTTTTGACATATAATGACATATGTCCCTCATTATAGTGTCATGCAGAATGGTTTCACTGTCCTAAAAATCCTCTGTGCTCCACCTGTTCATCCTTCTCTCTTTCCTAACTCCTGGCAACCACTGATTTTTTTTTATAGTCTTCATAGTTTGGCCTTTCCCTTATTATTTTAGAACGCAATATCTTTAATTTTAAAATATTTCACTAAAATTTGAAAGTTGCTTAAAAATGGATGAGTGGTTTAAAAAAAAAAAAAACCTCAGAACCCTGTTTTTGCATTAAGGATTTGTTACAAATAGACTAATTCCTTCACCAAAAGGGAGAATTCCTCGACCTAATAATATATCTGAACACTATTCTAAGTCAAAGGAATTACAGCTTTCTGGGACTTTGGAATTTTCAAAAAGTGATTGAGTCAGTAGCTCCTTGAATAGAAGCATAAAGAACATAACACATAAGAGCATAACATGACACAGATGCATTTAGCCTTTTCTTTTTCAATGACTCCTTCATCCGGGGATGACTGTAGTGTAGTCTCATTGTGATCGGGGCTGTGTTTTTGGAGAACTACAGCAGTTAGCTATTCAGGTTTCCATAGCTCCTCTGTCTTTTCCAAGAAGAGTTTTTATGAACACATTAATTACTCACAGATCTATAAAAGGTTATTAGGGAAATTAGGGCCAATAGGAAGCATTAAAAACTTTTGAAGTGGATGCCATAAAATGTAAAAGGATGATCTGGATTTAAAGCAAGTCTTGGTGCCACATCTCAGTACTGGATGGATGGAGGAGGAGATATTTCTCTCTTTTCTAAATTCATCTCAGCCCATATCCCACTCTGTGTTTGGACTACGGCAGTACTTCCAAACTGGCCTCTTACCCCTTCACAAATCCTCTACCCTCTCAGCAGTTAAATATCTAAAAAGAACTCCTTTTTTATTAAGTCCTTACTTAAATGACACCTTTAGCCTAGAAAAAATTCTAAGCTTCCTAACTGATCCTGAATTTTGTGGACCCCAGAGTCAGGAGGATTCTAGGCTTGTTACTGGAAATATAACTGTGGTAGAAACCAGCCAGACTTTTCATTCTGAGGGGTGAGAGAGTGGAAACCAGCCAGACTTTTCATTCTGAGGGGTGAGAGAGTGAACCCTTTCTCCATGGCCCAACAGAGCCAGAATCCCCTCCTCAGAATGGGACTCTGTGATCAAGGAAGGCTCGGAACTGACTTGCAAGAATTAGGGTGGAAGAAGCTTTCACAGATTCAAAGGACTGGACTGGGTGGGTCCAATGAGGATCAGAGGACCTGGACTGGGGAAAGACGGGCACACATTGATGGGGACCAAGGACCATTTGGGTACTGGCACCCACTTCCTTGCACATAGTCATTGCACAGGAAGAATTTGCCGTGGGATTGGCTGAACACAGCGGCAATTCTTATGCTTTTTTTTTTTTTTTTTTTACTTTCTCAGATACCTAGGTCAGAATTTAAGTGGGACAGGAAAGGTGTCAGCTCTAGATCAGAGCCTATGACAAACCCAGGAGTCATAGAAAAGAACCCTGCCCTTCTGCAGGTGCCCACAAGGGCAGCTTGGGCAGTATGTTTCTTGTATTAGTATATACTTGTTTCAGCACTCATGGGAAACTGGTTCCTACTGGCTCCTTGCTCTATGGTCCATTCCTTAGGAGGAAATTGCTATTTTACTATAGAAATCACTATAATTCAAGCAAGATTAGCAAAGGAAACAGCATCAGTTGGGCTTAATTTTGACACTGGAGTAATTTCTATATTGGTAAATTATGTGATACTTATGTAAAAGTTAAAGAATATACCACTCTTTGTGGAAATAATTCAGGATGCCTGAGTAGAAATTATTACCTTTCCTAGAGAATGTGTGAATCATATGCTCTATCATTTCAAGGAAAGTATAGAAAACATTGGCTGAAAAATGTCAAAACTACATTGATGGTCGACATTGACTGGAAGTGTGATAAAAATGGGTCCTTGAATTCATTATAAATTGGCAGAGCCCTTTTAGAAAGCATTTTGGCAATATCTTTCAAGAGCCATAATAATATCTGTGCCCTTTGACTCGGTAATTTCACTTCTGGGACTCTCTCAGAGGAAAGAATCCAAAATATGGAAAAAGCGATATGCATGAAAATAATCATCGTAGGATTGTTCATAATAATAATAAAAACCATCAGAAACACCCCTGTGTACAACAGGAACCAAAGTTAGTGACTCTTACCTATGTAAAAATATGAATATAAAAAAACCTGGGGAGTAATACATATAAATCATAATGGAAGTGTTAAGATGGTGTGTATTCATATATATTTTTGGGTTGTAAGCAACAGACACAGACTCTGGCTAGCTTAACCAACAAAATAATTTATTAGAAGGACGTGGGGTTGTTTGTAGAATGCACAGAAAGTCTGAAAAACCAAACTGTGGGAAGGGAAGGAATCAGGGCAGCTCTGAGGCTCCAGGTAGCAGGAACCAGAAAATCTTGTCTGTAGGGTACCTCCTCAGAGGACAGTCAGCTCCACCTGGCTTCTGGTCGTTGTCCCCAGCCTCCAGCGAATGAGAATTTCTTTGGTCAGTCTTGGATCACATACCCACTCGGTGACAGGAGGAGAGGGCACCATGATCAACTCTCCCACCCAGAGCGGACACAGAAGGAAGGGTGGTCTCCCTGGGCAAATTAGGGAGTTGACATATACAAATAAGAGAGAATAGATGCCTAGGAGGCCAGTAGAGCAGATACATAATACATAGTGGGGTTTTCTTCTCTTCTCTATATAATATGAATTCTCTTACATTTTTAAGTCCATGAATATTAATCAACATAATGTATGTCTGAGAAAGTCAATATGGATAGAGATAGAAACATTTCCCATTATATTATTGCAAATACTGACCGTATGAAGCAGCACAGATAGCTGGAAACAAACCCGTGTCTTTAACAGTGAGCTAAGTAGCAGTTTCTTAGTATCTTAATAAATGGAAATACCTGATGGGGCTTTGATGAGGAATAAATGAAGTAGCATATGAGAAAGGACTCTGCACAATGGCTAGCACATGCAATAAAAGTGCATATTAAACTCAAATAAAGGCTAAAAGGCGTAAAGAATGAGGTCGCAATAACTCTTCAATGTTTATGTTGTAGCCAAAAAGCAACGGCTAAGTTATATATAGTGGCAGGTGATAATGATTGTAAAATGTGTGAATTATGGTTCATTTTAGATTTTCTTTGCCAGTGCTATTAATTTGTGTAAGTAAAAGTGTCAACACCTGAATGTATTATCTGAGTATGAGTCCAAGAAGCACAGTTCACGAAGGAGCTGATTAATTTGCCTAGGTTTGGATTTATTAGGATGCCGTCGATCATGACATATATACTTTAATTTAGAACAGTTAAAGGATGTACCATATCAGATAGGAATCTGTTAGTATATATAAACTGCAGTGAAAAGCTCCAAGAAATGTAGTATTTGTTTTTGTCAATTAGTCATGGGCCATCCCCATGGGAGCAAAGTAGTCATTCTGTGTTTACCACATATCCATGGACGATTGGCTTGATCAGGGTCTGGGTGTGAGCTAGTTCTCCGCTGGAGTTTGAACGACTGATCTAGTCTAAATGGGGTTACTGACAGACAGGGCTAGGACTAGAGTGAGGCAAGAGAGCCATGTAGGGTGCACTCGTTCTCAAGCCAGGCACTCATTGAGTGTGAGTGGCTTACATCCTGTGCCTCATGCTAGTCCTGGGCCTGGTGGCAGAAAAGTTGGCATGTACCTCGATGCAGAATTTTTAATTTCTGGGAAAAGGAATCTATGTTAGACTAATAGCTCTATGTGTGTGCGTGTACAATTTTTGCTTGTCAGATGTATAATACACGGATCCTCACAATACCCGGGATCCTCAGTCAAATGGTATTAAAATCTTTTGTACCAAAGGATTGGTTCAGAAGCTAGTTATAATAAAACATACTTAACTAGTAGTTATAGTAAAACATACTTAACTATTAAAATGTCCGTATTACCCACGGCAATCTACAGATTCAGTGCAATCCCTATCAAAATTCCAATGGCATTTTTCACAGAAATAGAACAAACAGTCCTAAAATTTGTGTGGAACCACAAAAGATCCTGAATAGCCAAAGCAATCTTGAGAAAGAAGAACAAGGTAGAGGCATAACACTCCCTGATTTCCGACTATACTACAAAGCTGTAGTAGTCAAAACAGTGGGGGTATTGGCATGAACACAAACATATAGACTAGTGGAGCAGAATAGAGAACCCAGAAATAAACCCATGCATCTATGGTCAATTAATTTATGACAAAGGAAGCAAGAATATACAATGGAGAAAGGACAGTGCCTTTAAAAAATGGTGTTGGGTAAACTGGAGAGCGATATGTAAAAGAATGAAATTAGACTAATACCTTATACCATGCACAAAAATTAACTCAAAATAGATTAAAGACTTGAATATAAGACCTGAAACTATAAAACTTCTGAAAGAAAACATAGGTGGTGAGCTCACTGGCGTCCATCTTGGCAGTGATTTTTTTGGATCTGACTCCAAAAGCAAAGGGCAACAAAATAAACAAATGGGACTACATCAAACTAAAAAGCTTCTGCACAGCAAAGGAAACCATCAACAAAATGAAAAGGCAACCTACTGAATGGAAGAAAATATTTGTAAATCGTATCTCTGAGAAGGGTTAATATCTAAAATATATTTAAAAAAAAAAACACCTCACAACTCAGTAACAAAAAAAACAAACAATCCAACTTTAAAAATGGGCAGACAGGGCGCCTGGGTGGCTCAGTTGGTTAAGCGACTGCCTTCGGCTCAGGTCATGATCCTGGAGTCCCGGGATCGAGTCCCGCATCAGGCTCCCTGCTCGGCAGGGTGTCTGCTTCTCCCTCTGACCCTCCTCCCTCTCATGCTCTCTGTCTCTCCTTCTCTCTCTCTCAAATAAATAAATAAAATCTTTAAAAAAAAAAAATGGGCAGACATTTCTCCAGAAAAGACATAAGATGGCCAACAGACACATGGAAAGATGTTCAACATTACTAATCATGAGGGAAATGCAAATCAAAAGCACAATGAGATATCACCTCACACTTGTCAGAATGAATCTTATCAAAAAGAGAAATAGCAAGTGTTGGCAAAGATGTGGGGAAAAGGGAACCCTCATGCCCTATTGGTGGGGATATAAATTGGTGTGGCCACTATGGGAAACAGTACGGAGATTCCTCAGAAAATTAAAAATAAAACTACCACATGATCCAGCAATTCTATTTCTAGGTATTTATCTGAAGAAAATGAAAACACTAATTCAAAAAGATATATGCACTGCTACATTTATTGCAGCATTATTTTCTATAGCTGAGATATGACAGCAACCTACCTGTGTGTCTATCAATGGATGAATGGCTAAAGAAAATGTGGTATGCTTATACAATAGAATATTACTCAGCCACAAAGAAGAATGAAGTCTTGCTATTTGTGACATTTTACCCCTTGAGGGTAAAATAAGTCAGAGAAAGACAAATACTGTATGATTTCATGTATATGTGGAATCTTAAAAACAAAACAAATGAACAAACAAAATGAATAGATACAGAGAACAGACTGGATGTTGCCAGAGGTGAGGGGGATTGCAGGGTGGGTGAGGGGTGTCAAGAGGTACAAACTTCCAGTTATAAAATAAGTCATAAGCATATAATATATAGCATGGTGACTATAGTTAAAGTATTATATTCCAAGTTTGAAAGTTGCTAAGAGTAAATCTTAAAAGTTCTCATTAGGAAAAAAAAAATTTAACATTTATTATATGCTGACTGTGAGCCAGGAGTGAAACTAAGCATTTTACATTTAATCCTCAAAATAAGTCTATGAGGTAACTATTTCTATTATAAAGACGGGGAAATGGAGGCATAGCAGTTTAATAATATGACCAAGATCCCAGGATCAGTAGCAGATCTAGGACCTAACTCTGGGGTCTGTCTCCAAAGTCTATGCTCTCAAACACAGGGTTCTGCTGCCGTCATCCTGGCCTTTTACCCAGTTATTCTCACCACCACCCCCCCCTCCCCCCCCCCCCCCCCCCCCCCCCCCCCCC